>NC_071576.1:17350387-17652098 GCF_024509145.1 Vidua macroura | reverse complement strand
TGCAGAAGCGCTTACATTTGGAAAAGCTTCTCTTTTCCCCATCCTTTGCATGTTTTCCTTAGTATCTTGTAGGAGTAATTCTGTCACAAAGCTTAAGTGAGAGTGAAGATACTCTAGAGTTTTTAGAACACTTTTCCAGTGTATGAAGTATTAAAAGATTCTTTCAACACATGTTTTCCACACTAACGATTCTAGTGTTTTATTTTTCAGTTTAAATATAAGAATACTTTATTTGCTCTTACAGGAAAGCTGATACCAGGCTAACTGTGTCAGCTTTGGTTTTTACTTCTGTTTTGAATCTCCTAAAGGGCATAATATTTAAAGGCAGTCAAAGTACTTTTTCAGCGTGGTTTTCTTATAGAGGATGGGGAATAGTCACAAGTAATCATAGAAGTCACATAGAAGTAAGGCAGGAGAAAAAATATTTCTATAACAAATACTTAGTTTATACTTGCTAAGTGTTTAGACATTTGGATTATGAATAAAATTTGGTTTTGAGTAAGATTTTTGTTACATCATCCTATGGTCATTGTAAAGGAATGGTGAACATTCATTATTTAAATAAGATTTTTACAGTTGCTTATTCCTAATATAGATATATTTGGAATCTTGCTGCCACCCTGAAGTAGTTGAAATTGTATCTGTAAAATATGAGAGAAAAAGCTTCATCAGCCTTTGAATTAATGCACATAAAATAATTATGCTAAATATTTTCACTCTTTTGCCATTGGAATGGAAATGATAGCTTGCTTAGGAAATCTACAGAAAGCAAAAATAATTTTTAACCATATCTCAAATGTAAAACAGTGCTGCTCTGATTTAATTAAGCTCTTTTAAGAAGACTGTAAAGTAGTCCCGTGTTAGTTGCTTTCCTCTGTGTGTGTTCTCTGAATGGCCAACTCCTCTACAAATGAGGAGGAGGAACATGGCCTTCATCAGTTGCTGTGCCCACAGACCTCATTTGTACTGAACAGCGATTATGGGAACGAGTAGTGTCCTACAGTACTTTGATATTACCATGTTACTGTTCCTGAAACAATGAGAAAAGGGGTCATAATAATGAGAATGGCTTTTAAAAGTGTTTAAAGTGTGAATGTTGATTTTTTTTTTTTTTATTGGAAGTATTAGAGAGTGTGCCTCAGTTCTCTAATCTATAGTTTCATGTTGACATCCTGTAAAATATGCTTCTTATTGCTTTTTTTTTTAGGAATTGAACAAAAGGAGCTCTCTTGTCGGCTTCAGATTGATCCTATGATTGAAGATGCCTTGCAAGTGACTCAGGGTTAAGTCTTGTGATCTTTTATTTTTAAATCTAATATTACTGGCCAGTGAATGTTAAGACACTCCTTTTCAATTAATTATACTGATTTCTACAATTATCTAGTTCTACATCTCTAAGGAATGAACACATTACATTAGTAATGTGTTCAGAGGATGAGAGATTTGGAGGGGGAAGGGAGTTGCACCCCCTTCAATACTGTTTCAACATAGCCATTCCACTTATAAAATTTCCTAATCTGACCTAATATGGCTTATGGCTTCTGTTGATCCACCTCTGTGGAATTAAGAGGGAAGTAAAAACATTTACTGGAAACTACTAGGAAGAAATTAAAACAAAGTAAGATTGGCTTATTGACCACATAAATTGATACTAGAAATATGCTATAAGTTAAGAGCACAACTACCACCTTATTTTACACTTTTCTATGTAATTTTTCTCCCAATGCAGATTACTGTGACCCAGAGTCTCTGGTCCACTCAGATACTCGGTCCTTTATCCTGAAGAAGCCCAAGTTATCAGAGGAAATGGCGACACAGAATCAGCAATTGGGAAAGAAGGGTACAGAGGCAGTGCGAGTTCACTCAGGACGTCTGATACAGACACGGTGAAAAGCTACTTCATTTAGGCAGTTGCTAGTCAAATTGCTTGTTTGTGGTTTAGATGGAGCCATTTGGTCAGACTTGTGCTTTGTCAGTTCAGGAGGTGTGAAATCATGCAAAATGGACTGACTTTAAATAGCAAAAGAAGCAAAGCAGGGTCAAAAAGCCTCACAGAAATCCTTCTCAATGGAAAATAATCCTAGGATCAACTGTAGCTTGAGCATGTCTTTGATTTGCAAGAAAGAAGAAGAAGGAACTGAAAAATACTGCTCTTCTGTTCTGACTTCTGAAATCTTAGTCAAGTAATCATTTTGCTTAAATTGCCTTTAGTTTTATGCCTGTTCCACCCTTGGATTACTTTTCTTAAGAAGCATCTTTTAACACAGTATTGAGTGTGGTGAATCCTGGACAATGATTTAAGGCTCCTTACTGGAGAGTTTGACCAGGAGGAGCTTAAAATTCATGTCAGCTTCAAACGAAGTTCCAAGTAACAAATAGTCCTACCTGTTACGAGTTAAAACCACTCTGAACAGCGTGATGAACTTCATCACATGGGCTGCTGTGCTTGAGACACTGCTGGTGTTTCCTTTCTGTGAGTGGCTTTCAACAGCCTGTGTTAATTGAAAACAAAACCCAACACTGAGCAAACAAACCCAGAAGGATAACCTGGCAATATCACAGTTGAAAGCTCTGACTGTGCTATAGGAGAGAGGTAAATTTTTGCGTGTGAATAGGTCAATTTCTGACTGCTTCAGTCTGAAAGTTCTAGCTCGTGATGTTTTTCATGTTCTGGTTTTTGTCCTCTTAAAGGCATTCTACAATGTAGTTGCTTTTAGCCTCACTTCATAAGGAAGCAAAGTTTATCCCACTGCTGTTTGTCTAGGATGAGAACTCCACAGTTCTCCAAATACTTAGACTCACTTGTCATTCAGGAAATCCCTCAGGTGAAATGGAGGGGATGGTGAAAGGCTGGAGAAATGTATGTGTTCCCTGTTTTAATGCTCCTTCTTATCCATGCTGACTACTGTCAGATACAGGACACTAGGCTATTAGTGTCTGACCTTTTACTCAGGCTGAGTGTCAAAGTTCTTAGTATCAGTATTTCAATTCTCTCATCCTAGTTCTAAAAACTTTTACACCATTGTTCCATAATGTGCTTTTCAGTAATTTTGAGGAGACACGTGTTTGGTGTGTTAAAAGGTTTGCAATTCCAAGAATGGTATTTGCTCTCTTTTTCTGCCTCAAAACTGCAAATTCCACAGGATTGACTGTTTGTAAATGAGTTTTTGGATCTGTTTCTTGAGCAGAACGCAACAAACTGAACTTGTACCTGAGAGCTGTAGTTCTTATTAGTGCCTCAGAGAGACTAGAAATCTAACTGTTAAATGGAGTGCATTACCAGTAATTACTAAAAGAAGGTCTGTTACTGTTTGACTCCCCATTGATAAGCTTGTACTACTTTCACTCACTACCACAGCTCACATTTACTCAAACCTCTTGAGTCAGAAAATGTAAATTTACTACATTTCTTTGTTTCATAGAGATCAGCTTGCACAGCCAGAGAAGCCTGCTAGTCCCAAGTTCATTGTGACACTGGATGGTGTGCCCAGTCCACCAGGATACCTCTCTGATCAGGAAGAGGAAGATATGTGTCTAATGGAAGGACTAAAGCCAGTTACCCAGCACATGTGTGCTGGCAAAGGATTGAAAGGTCTTCGAGCACAGCAGATGCAAATTGTAACCAGGCAGCTGGAGAACTGTGACGGTAATTATGCTGACCAACAGGATCTAACCTTGGTGTGCTGCTTGATCATGGCTACACCTCCTGGATCTATCATTCTTAAGAAACCAAAGTGGTGGTGTTTATTCTCCAAATTAGAGCATTCTTTAGGCAAATCTGGGAGTTCAGTGGGACCATCTCTTCAGAAGCCTTTGTCTTGGTATTCTAGAACAATATGGCACATGGTAGTTCTCCACACATCTCACTATTGGTAAAATTTGGTTGGGTTTTTTTCAGGGGTTTTTTTGGTTTTGTTTTGTATTGGTTTTTGTGGGTTGTTGGGGTTTTTTTTTTTCTTTTTTTTTGTTGGGTTTTTTTTTGTTGGTTTTTTTTTGTTGGTTGGTTTTTTTGTTTTTTGCAAATGTAGTTTGTCTTCATTGCCAGAAATCTGCCCTTCTGGTTGACCTGTTACAATTTGTCCCTGTGCTAATGGACCTGAGATGTTACAGTTAACACACTGACATGCCTTGAACTTTTAAAAATATGTCAGATGGTATTAATGTTTCTGTCGAGGGTTGTGACACCAGAAGGAGTCTGTTAGTGTAAGGTGTTGGTAGAGTCCAGTGGCTAGTACCTGAAAGTAGAACTTAACAGTGTGTGATTTTACATGAAGGTTTCTGTATTCTCTTTCTATATTTCTTTTGAATAACATGGGAAATTGCTTGCTGAACCACATGTTGGAATTGTTTAGAATGCTGACATGGTGGTGAAAAACACAGAGGTTACTGTTTTGTCATAAATCTGTTGAATACATGCCTGAGGACTCTGCTTGGATTAATGTTTTTTACTTAGATTTCTTAAGAAAATAAGGATCTTTATTTTCTGTATAGCAGTGTATCCAAATTTCTGAACTGAATTAAGAATACTATTTGATGCTTTACTGAAAACTCTTAATTTGCATGGATCCAGCTGTAAATGTGTAATGCAGTTATGAGAGCACCACAGTAAAAGATCTTTTAAGTCCATGTCCTTTCAGTTCCCTGGCTGCAGAAGTACTGCACATACCTGGCAGTCTTAAAGGTTAAGGGAATGTTGTGTTGTATCCATGCACTTTACTAGCACAGAGAAACAGTTGTTAGAGTAGTTCCTTGCAAATCCCTGCTTTGCCATGTGTAGCCTCAGACTCCTCACCAAAGCTGTTTGGCAGAGGAGTGTTGCCAGTACAGTCCTAGCTCTGTTAAGGATTCCTATGAAGTAGCAGGGATGGGCCTGAAGCTCACACACAATCAGATCCATGTGGAAGTGATCTGTACCAGCCAGTGTGGTCCTACAAGAGGATGGCATTGTTTGGCTTTGGTGGGTTGCAAGGAGAAGGCATAAATGAGGCTAAGGATGGAATGAAGCTGGAACAATTTGTGTCATTAGTAGGATCAGAGAGGGAAGTCTAGGAAGTGCTGGAAAACTTTGAAAAGCCAAAGGTTTAGGCAGTTTTGGGAAAATAAGGCAACAGCAATATATGTACAATTGTCTGGATTTGGAAACTAAGGTTTTATAAGCAATGTTAAATAGGAGGAAGTCAAAGTCCCATGTTCCCAAAAGGGTAGTGAAGGTATGGAATGTTTCAGCTTAGAATTGCTTAAAATACTTCTTGGATTAGAGTCTTGAGTTCAGGTAGCTGAAGTGTCTGAACAAATTACATACAAGTGGTTCTTTTTCAGTATATGCCCCCATAATAATAAATCTGATTATCATAGAAATTGATTTTTAACCTTCATCTCTTGAAATAATTTTCTAGAGCAAAAAATGTCTTGGAGAAAGGAGACATGGCAGTAATTAACTCATGACTCAGCAGAACAGTTATAACTCAGGATCAGTTGGAGTCATTGTCTTGTCTCTCCAAGTCTTTATATCAATTCAGATTGAAAAAGAAAACTGATTTATTTTGCTTGTAAACAGTGCAAATTTGATCTTTTATGATCAAGCTGCCAAAAGGCAGCTGTCAGTTCAGTATTATGACTTTCCACTTTATGGTTTTGGAAATTTTCTTCAGAAAATATGATGTACATAAACTTTAACTGTCATGACTTTTTTGATTAAAAGAGAATAGAAGTACAGTGAATTTTGATTATGCTGGATTGTTTACACCAAGTTGCATATAGAATCATAAAGGTCCCAGCTTGGGGTTGTTTTTTTTCTTCTGTCTTACCATCCAGTCGAAATGGAAGACTTAAGTATGCTACAAAAACAGGAGAAGGTGCTGGAGCGCTGCAAGTACTGGCCTGCCTGTAAAAATGGAGATGAATGTGTGTACCATCACCCCACACTACCTTGCAAGTGAGTAGTACAGAGCTCATCCACTTGACATGCTATTTGGATTTTCATTTCAGTCCTGCAAACTTCTGCTCAGTGTCAGTAAATATTCCAAGGCAGCACAAAACTGTCAGGGCAGGATCAGAGCTAGATTATCACACTGTTATTCCTTCTGTTTTCCACCCCTCTCCCAAGTGTCAGAACACAGGGATGGCTGCTGCACCCTTGCAGAAGAAAGCTTTAGTTTAGTGTACAGGCTGATGTTCCTGAGCTGCTTGAAGATGCAGGAATTAGCATCTTTAAAAAATAGGCCCTCTTCTGCCAGCTGTTACAGTGCTTTTGAAGGTTAGGTTATCATTACGTAGTAATGCAGTGATTATGGGTTTTAAATTTGAAAGAGGAGGTGAACTTTTGGACGTGCCCTGTGCCTTTGACTTGTCTTCCAATAAGCAGGAACAGTCCAGGAAAACTGTCTGTTTTGAGGTAACTCCTAGCAGATTGGGTAACTTCAGTTACTTGGACATTTGAATTATCTTACAAAATCTAGTGTAGCTAAATTCAAAATAAAACTCTTCAGAGAAAACTTAGGGAACACTGCACCCCTCTCTGGGGAAGGTCT
This sequence comes from Vidua macroura, assembly GCF_024509145.1. NCBI lineage: Eukaryota > Metazoa > Chordata > Aves > Passeriformes > Viduidae > Vidua > Vidua macroura. Next base: position 17,645,568 of record NC_071576.1, on the reverse strand, counting down.
GATTTCACATTGCCTTTGCCACTCTGTGCCGCACAGTAAGAGGGACACGCCATAGCTTGCACCAAGGAGTTTGGGACCAAACTGCCCTGAGAGTGAGGTGGTTCAGTTGTTCACTGCTTGGAGGGGGGGTCTGCAGGAAGGGCAGCTGAGTGCAGGTGTGTAGGTGCACAGCTCGTGCACTACACCGCGTGCCCCACTTGGGAGGGAACCAAGACATGCCCCAGCCCTGCTGCACCTCTGGCTTTCTGTCATACTCTGGCTTTCGTGTGCAACAGATGTTTGGCCATTTTGCTCCAAGTATGAGCTTTTGACTCAATTTCTTTTCCCTCAGAGCTTTTCCTAACTGCAAGTTTGCTGATAAATGTCTGTTCATCCATCCAAACTGTAAATACGATGCAAAGTGCACTAAGCCAGACTGTCCTTACACTCATGCCAGTCGACGAACCCCCCATCCATCTCCTAAACCAGGTGAGCACCTCTTGCTTTCTGAGCTTTAAATGAAAGTGCTAAAGGGACAACAGTATTTTTGGAAACAGAAACTGGCAGTGATGAAAATATATTTTTTTGCTTGAGTTGACTTAATTTTCTTACAAGTCTTAATGCAAGATGAAGAATAATAATCCAGTGTTACTGCAAAAATCAGTACGCAAGAGTCCATATGAAGTCCATATGAAGGCTGTGCAAGGCCAAAGTGGTGACTTGCACAAGTTGTCTGTTTCTCTGTCCCTTCTCTGAAGGGATTAGCCAGCACTGCAATTTTGCTCAGATTTTTTCTCTTAAATTGGACACATGTTGTACCAAGGGCTTGTGACACACACTGAAAACAGAGGCTCCTGCCTTTGAACATTTTTTTCTTTAACGCCAGTGTAGGAGCAAAGTTGGTGTTGTGATGAGATGACTTGTGGGGTGAGGTTACTCGGTGAAGGCAGTAGCTGTGTTTGATATGGGTTGGTGTTGCTGAGCCTTTGAACCATGCTGAGGTGCAGGGCCTTTACTGCATGATCTTTTGGAAGTAATTTAGCCCCTAGTGACAGTTCAGTGCAGTTTTGTTACCTTGCCAGACATCAAGTACAATGTGCTTGTCTCCCATATCATTTCCAGCAGCTCCTCTGTATTCCTGGAAAGTGCAATGTCTGCGCTTCTCAGTCCGGTCAGTTGAAATTCTAACAGGCTTGCTGCTGTCTAAATTTAACATTTGAGATTCTCAGCCTGCCAGAATCTCTGTGTAATTTGTTGGATGTTTTGCTTTGACCATGGTACTTCTGTCCTGAAATGCTGAAGAACCAAATTAAGTGATTACCTAATAGCCTTGTTTTACTCCAGGATCTACTAACTGCATTGGGAATTGCTGTCTGTATTTCTTGCTGAATTTTGGTGTATTATAAAATGGAATTTCTAGCAGAAAGATTGATACATTTAAGGTTGTGCAGAGCTGTCTTAAAAAGGCAATTTTTTCTGATCCAGACTCACTTCCTGTTCTTTTTGTTTCTACTATTAGCATCCCTGCCCACACTATCCATACCTTCCAGTAGTCCGCTGTGCAAGTTTTTTCCAGCTTGTAAGAAAATGGAGTGTCCATTTTACCACCCAAAAGTAAGATATATCTCCTATCTTCCTTCCTTTCTAGAAAAAGACTTGAAACATGCTACTTTGGGACAGGAAATGTTACTAAGATTTAACACTTTTTGCTTTTACTGTTCATATTTTAACTATGCCTTATAAGCAGAATTCACAAAAGTAATGACTTAAGAAGTGTGGAAAATTATAATTTTAAGTAATCTTTCTACCAAATGCTGCTAGAGAGCTTCAAACAGGTCATATGTCTTTTCAAAATATACCCAGCCAGGATGCTGGGGGCAGGGAGGAGCCTTTTGGGAAGGAATATGTCTCAAGACTCTTGACTCTTCTTTCAGATATGGTGCAACATACAAAAACTTAAAAGGTTGCCCACTTACCCTAAAATTTAATGTAATCTATACTACAGGAGTCTAGTAGTATAGTCTATATATACTACAGGAGTCTATTACTTGGGTTCTTCTATAGAATTGTGTTCCTGGATCTAATGCCAGGAAGTGTAGTGCTTTTTCCAGCCCTAATAATGCCAAAATACCCATGCTCAGATATTATTAGCCAGATACTCTGGCATTTCTTCTCCCTCAGGTAATGCTGTGTCATGCTCCCAACTTGTACAGAGAGATCAATTCAAGCTGAACTCTGTAAACTCTTGCAAGCAAAGGAATTTCCACCAGTCAGTGCAGTGGCAGTTTTGGAGTATGAAATTCATAGTTAGTACTTTTTAAAAAGGATTTTTTTGTTGTTGGGTTGAGCTGGTTGCACTGGTGGAGGCGGGTGTTGGCTCATTTGCAGGTGAGATGTGTCACACAGCAATAGCAGGGTCACAGTGCAGCTCAGCATGTTCAGGAGTTCAGGCAGCCAGCACTGAGCAGCCTCTTCTGAAATACTTTTGGTTTTAGCATTGTAGGTTTAATACACAGTGTACAAGACCAGACTGCACTTTCTACCATCCCACTGTTGCTGTACCTCCACGCCATGCCTTGAAATGGACTCGAACTCAAGCCAGGTGAGAAATACTCTAAACCTAACCGAGAAAAATAAAAGGTATCATGTGACATTACTAATGTAGTTTTATTTGCAGAAGTAATTGTATGTGAGGAACAACAAAGATGTATGAAGGAAAATTCCCTTTATGGGCAGCTTTCTTTTAAAGACAAGTCTGTGCTGTTGTTTGGTAGTAGTTGTATAAAGATTAACTAATGTGATGCAAGCCTAATGTGATAAACAAGTGCCCTGCAGCTGAGATAGAGCAGTCATTGGAATCCTGACCTGGACAGGTGGTATTTTCTGAGTTGTATTTGAATAAAGCTGAAAATCCTTTTACCATTGTTTTATCTTGTGTCTAAGCTGTCTTTTCCACAATAGGTTCAGCTGTTTTCTTTGAGTGTTTCTGGCAGAGCAGTTCCTTCCTGTCATCTACCCATGATTTCATAAACCAGTAGCAGACTTCCCAAAGCTGCAGCTATGGGCCTGCCATAAGGCTCATGTGATTTAATGATCCAATCCCCCTGGAAAAGGTTTTAACCATTACAGGGGTAGGGCACAAAGCAGTTCTCAAATCATATTTACAGAGGGGTAGAATTGTTCCTTATGGAATTGGTTTTTTTCTTCCTCCTTAGTGAATGAATATGATACAACCTGGACTGAGCTTTGCCTCCTCTGGACAGTAGAGGACAGGAAGATCAACCACCAGGACACAGGATGCTAGGAAAGACTCATACATTTTGGACTTTGAATATACATTCTTTTCATAAAACGAGGTTGATTGCATACTTGAAATGTCTCTAATTTTCCAAGTTTGTAAGTTTGGACAATTTTACATTTTTTTTACACTGTAAGAAAAAAACATCTGTGTAAGAAAAGTTTTACTTTAAATTCCATTAAAAACCTTCAAAGCACATTTTGTGTTCTGTTTGGGTAATGTTCCTTGTTTAAGGGTTGGTGTGTTGAAGAAAAAAGTATGTCAGCAGAAGCACTGAGAAAGCTTATTCCTGTGTTGGGATCATACTGGAACTGCTTTTTGTCCAAGTGTTTGGTACAGTGCCCTTGGCTGCGCTGCTGTCCCAGCTCCCAGGGACTAAGCTCTCCACCCCAGCACAGGCACAAAGCATATGCTTTGTCTTTTGGGTTTGTTCCAGTGCAGTGGTTGCCACAGTCCTGCTTTCTAAAATGGAGACAAAAAGACAAGAGAAACAAACAGCTTCATAAGCCAGAACAATTAAAGAATTACTGATAATGTTCTCCACTTAAAAAGCCTATGAATTGCTACTTCTCTTGAAAATAGATACTCTGAGATGTTTCCATTTATATCCAGAAGAAAGAAAGTACCACTAAACTTCTAAGGAATTCTTTTTTCCTACTGAGCACACTGTGGGTTTCTCCTTCAAAAAAGTTCCTGTGACTTATATGACAAAAAAATAATGCACACACCTGCCCATAAATACAGTAAAGTGATATTAAAATTGGCAAAGTGTTGAACAGTAACATAAATGCACTTTTTTATTAAATCTTTTTTTATATTTTGGGGAACTACATTTTCACAAAAATATACAAAAGAATTTCTTTTTACAAATATTTACATTCAATATCAGAAAACAATGATAGCTACATATTTTAAACTTAAATTTGACAAATATAGTCTTGAATTCTGAAACTTAACACTTCAGGAAAAGTATTTTTAATATTTTTTAAATAAAGTACTCAAAGTTCATATTCAAATTTTAAAAAATCTTAATTAATGCAAAAATCTGACATTTAATTTATATATATATATACTTTAAATAAACATACAACATTGTTACAGGAATTAGATGTTCATGGTGGAAACCAAAATGGAGTACACTTAAACCCATGATCCATATAATATATGACCATACCTTTGGACTAGTTTAAAATACCTTTTTTTTCTTTTTTTTTTTTTCTTGTTAAAGCAAGAGGGATTATCTGACACACTCCATAATGAAACAACAAATCTGAACAGACAACTGCATTTTAAGCTTAAAGAACTACAGTAAAATATTTTTGTAAGGTGACCTGACGGGGGCTGGAGAGAAGAGGAGAGGAGAGGATGCGCTCCAGTGTTGCACAGAGCTCTGCTAGAATGAGTTTCCAGATGAAAGACTGCAAAGAACATTATTTTTCTACAGAATTTCCCAGTGCCTTCATTAGCTGTCCCTTGCAGAAATAGCTGCCACTATGAAGCTATTTTCCACGTGAGATGAGGAGACAAGAATTTGTAAGGGCAGCAGAAGACCAGGACCATCTCCATTGCTGCATTTCCACTGCTGTGCTGGGCTGTCACCAATTGCAGTGTTCAGCAAGAGAAAAGATTTTACTCTGCTAAAAACAGTGAACAAACCAAGCTACAAAGCTAAAACTGCATTAAAAAAAAAAAAAATGGTTCTAATGCATTTAGTTAGTTTGTTACATTTTCAAGTTATCATTTTGGGCTTGAGTGTATTCTGATAAGGAATTTTGCATTTAAAATGCCTTAACTTGCTTCACAACTCAGTAATGCAGCTTCTCCATTACTTTATTCTGTATACGTATAACTGAACTAAAAAGCAGAAATTAAGCTAATTACCAGATACTGCTTAAAAAAAACCCCAAGCTATTTTGCACCTGAAATCACAACACCAGGGTACATAGTAGCAAGAAAAGGAAAAACAGACCAGAAATGTGTAAAGTACTACCCAACAGCACCAACATTTCACAAAAGTACAGGAAACCATTTTTATTTCATGCAGTGTGTGTCTGTGTTCATGCCTGGAGTTCCTTTAGAAAGGCTATTTACTGGATTCCAAAGAATACAGTGTCACACGTTCTGGGTGCAACTAGTGGTTGAAAATATCATAGTGTTATGGCAGTACCACTTCCAGCTCCATCGCATGGAAAGATCCACTCCCCCCCTTCTCCCCAGTCTCAAGAATTTGCAATTAAGTTAATACAGAATTAATTTTCAGCAACAGAATGCTTGGGATTAGCTTTGGTCATTAAAAATTACCAAATCTGTGGTTAAAGTTGGCCCTCTCAGCCACTACACTGGAAAAATAAACTTATCTGTGGCTGGGAGGGGGGAGCTGGGACAGAGGCTTCTGTGGGAAGGAGGCAGAGTAGTAAGAGCCAAAGCTAATGAAGGAATAACGGAGGATATTACATAAACATGTCTTTGCCCTAAATGCTTACAATCCTGCAGAGGTCTGAAACTAAAATGCCTCTCTACTATAGCCCTTTTTCAGAACCCACCAATGCAACACTTGTTGCAATAATTTACATTTTATTTTTATGGCCTCATCTTCTTCCTCAGCCCCACTGAGAGCAGCTGAAGGCAGCACCAGCTTTATGAGCTCTGCAGCACCACACACAACGGGACAGTGGCAATTGTCCCTTCATCCTAGAAGATTGGTAACGCACAACTGGCTTTAATCCTCTGGTTTGACACACCCATTATGTGGGTGCCACTTAGTAGCTGAGTGGACACAACCTGCTTTCCTTTACAAACAGTGTGTGTCATATAGATCTTCACATCACTGGAACAAACATGGCAATACTTCAGGGGATATCATTAAAAAACAAAAAGAATTTGAGGTTTTGGTTTCTTTCTGTTTTTCAATAAGCTCTCACGTGACATCAGTGCCCAAATGAAGCGAGATATGTGCTGCTAAGGGCAAAATCACTTTGTAGGGTCTTGAAGGTATCCCACAAACAGCAATAGAAACTAAGGAAACACCTATTTTGGCTTCTGGAAGAGGAATCCAAACATACCAAGCAATAGGAACATCCCACCTCTCATGTCCCAAACTAAACTGCCCTCTTGCAAGTGGAGAAGGATCGATCCTGCTATTCATGCACAAATTTGTTTCTTACAAAGAGTTGCCAAAACTCTAAGTCCAGTTGTCTAATCAGCACCTATAATGAGTTTGGATTGTATCTTACATAAAGTTTATCATAATTATTTCCTTTTTTAGTAATGGTTTGCTATGGGATAAAATCAAGAACTTTATTTATTTCTCTGATATCTACTGATTTATATACTCAGATGTATTTGTTGGGTCTAATTACATTCACCTGACTTCCTATATATTTGAAGGCCCATGGCTGGGAACCACTGAAGGAAAATTTGGCTCAAGTAGGATCTGAACCACCCTCTGCAGATTCCTCTGGCTGTCACACCTTAGGTCAAATGTAAGAGCCTACAGCTTTCATGTCTGTCATCTTAAATATTGTGAATGCCTGGGAACAGAATCAAGAACTGCTGAATAGGAAAGAAATGAGAGGCAGTAATTGTGACAGCTTGGTTAAGAAGAGTTCTCTGAAGTATAATATTTCTTTGGTTTAATATTTTTTGTTTGAAGACCATTTTCAGAAGAGGCTCATTAAAACAATCCATGTTTGATTTAGGTGGAAATATAAGTAGCCTTTTAAAATACATCCTTCAACTCTTTTGCCTGAGCTCTCAATACTACAGAGCACTTCTGTCTTAATAGTACTTTCTTTGTTCCACTGCATCCACTGCAGCTGTGGGTAACCTGCTGTTTGCCTCAGCTCTAAACAGGTGTCCCACAGGTACAGGAGTGGAGACAGCAGTGGGGGGGAGTGGCTGCATCTTCCCAAAACCAGAGCAACCAAAGTTGCCTGCAGCCTTTCCGTGAGCACTGTGCTGCTCTCCAGCCCTTACACTTCCCAAGCAGCCACTGAATGGTTCCCACTTGAAAGAAGATGTTTGCCACTCACCACCACCCATGTTAGTTCTTTCATCTTGCCTTAGCCTATTTTTGAGTGTTCCTTTCTCTGCTTTCCTTTAGAAGAAAGGAGAAGAGAACACACATTCCATGCTTTTTTTCCACTTCCTTTCCAAAGTAGTGAATGGGTTGGATTGCTGATCTCACAGTTAACAAAAAACCAGATCAAGGTATCAAGGTTTTGACTGGTTTGCTGATAGTAAACTGAGAAAAGTATAGTAAGTGTTTACCTGTTCTAGCATCAAATAGACTGAAAAAACCACCTAGTACTTCTTAGATGCAAATTATTTTGGCAAGGAAATCTATTGTGGCTTTTATGCATATCAGACACCTAAAACTATGCTATTTATATTTCTAAAAGGAGATATGTAGAGTTTAAGTCTGAAGTCAAAGTCAAGTGAAGAGCAGAAGCCAGGGCCAACAAAATAAATGGGCTTGGTGTAATCACCCAGTATGAAGAATGACAGCAGGCTTTGGCAAGCACATGGATCCATCCACATGAGGAGAAATCAGATGCTGCTAAAAATTTTAGAAAAACAGAGCCAATTGCAAGGAAGCATAAAAAACCAGTCAGAACAAAAAAGCACACAAATGCAATGCAACTACAGGTGTTCGCATCACTGACGTGGCAATTCATTCTGTGATTTGTAGTCTTACTTCCCCTTCTGTAGAGTCTACAGAATGTTCCACTTTGTCCAAAACATTGACAAGATGACATCTCTCTATAGCTTATGTTAATAGAATTTAAAAAAAAAAAACACTTTCAGGATTAAGGCTGGTCACATCTCTGACACTGATAACGAAACAGGGAACGTGTCACCTTGCCCAGTTAAATGCTGTATTTGAAGCCTAGATCCTTTGCTTGTGACACTCTTACACCTTGCCCAGCACATCCAGCCCAGGCTCTGGGCAGGACCCCAAGGCAGGGGAGGTGCTGCACGGCTGCTGCTCGGGAGGTTCAAGGGCACTGGGTCTCTTGGCAAACCAGCAGCTCAAACAGTGCGGCTCAGGTGCTTCGGGCAGCACCTGAGAGAACTGGACCATGGTTTTAAACTAAGCCACTCCTGAATGCTATCAAAGCCCTGCTCTTGGTACTGAAGTCCTTTATTTTGGTCTTGTTTTAAACTGAGGAGAAGTCTCACCTGCTGGACCTGCTTTCTGATGGCACAAGTCCAGGTTAGCATTAACCTGACTGGTAGAAAGTTCAGTTATGCTGAAATGAATCTTGCTAACAGTGAAACCCTGACACAGAGCAAAGTCAGAAGTTGCTGTGAGTGTGTGCTTTCCCTCAGCATTCACCAAGTGATAAAATAACCTTAATTTTCTGAAATCCTATCCTTTAGTCTCACAACATTTCCTGCTTTCCCTAGCAAAATATATGCTGACTGCCTTCTTGAGATTAAAAGAAAAAAAATTCAAGTCTAAATTATTCTACATATTTAGCTAATTTTCTCTCTCTGACCTAATTCCCAACTGTGTTCCTCAGTTCCTACACTATGGCAACTTTCAGTTCTAAATGTGTTTATTTTTTATATTTCCTTGCTCCTAGGAGCTGAATTTTCCTTATTATCTGTTTTCTAAGTACGCTTCTTAGCTTTCAAGGGCATATTTATTTTATTAAGTGAAATTTTATTTTATTTTTACTCAGTTCTCCAGTTAATTTCTTTTATTACCAAAAGTATTGCTGACTAAAGATCCCAAAGATGTATGTTTGCTGCTAACCAAAAAGACAAGCTACAGTAAAAAATCATCCTCTATAAGTGATTAAATTATACAAAGACCTTTTGCCTCCCCTTCCCTGGTACAGAAGGGGTTTTCTCCAGCTCCAGGCAAAGCCCTCCTACTCTCTGTTCTCTCCTATGCTTCCAGATGAAAGGCTGTCACTAGTCCCTCCACATTCCAGCTTCTTCCCTGACCTATCCTACAGGCTTCTGTCCTCCTCTGACTTCTCTGTGGAGCATCCAGCCTTGAGCTCCCACTGCCTATCAGAACAGGCAGCCTGGTCCCATGTACACATGCTTCAAGCATGGGTGGCAACACTTAGCAAGTTCCTACAGTAGCATTTAATGTAAACAGCAAATGAGGCACAGTAGCAAGCACCATCACAGACAAAAAGACCAAAAACACCATAAAGCTGCCAGCTTGGACCATGCTGACAGCCAGCTCTTCCCTTCAGCAGAGAATCACAGCTACATTATGCTCCAAACTGCGACAGAGGCTCTGCTCACTCTTCTCCTCAACATTTGTGGTCATTCCCAGCTGGCTGCCCCCATTTTCACATGGCAAACCACAGAGCAGTTTCACCAGGGAAAACACTGGCTACCAATACAGGCTGCAGGAGGAGGAACAATGCTGGCAGTTTAGTTTTTAAAGAGCTCCTCAGCTTCCAGCTCCCATCCCAGCCCTTTACAGTAGCAGTGAGGTTTGGAAGAGAGTGAAGAAGCAGGGAGACCCAAAGGCTGCAGCCCTCAGCCCGGTCCCTCCCACCCCTTTTTGCTCATCGTTCAGCTCTGGTGTGGCCTTTGGGATTCCTCAAGGGAAAAGCACCAATGGACAAATTATCAGTGGAGAGGCACAGCATTCATGAAGGGCAGAGGGGGAGGGAGGGAGGAGAAGAGAAGAGGATCAGTGACAAGGATTCAAGGAACAAAGCCTCTTGATCCACATACCTCCTTCACTGGGTGAAGGCTTACAGAAGAGCTCGCAGAGCCTAGGATTTTGTGGGGAAAACTCAGAGACAGAAAAATATGGACTTTGATCTGGCAGTCTGAGTAGGACAGACTATAAGTGAGCTCTTAAGTCATCCATCTTGATCCAATGAAAGGCAACTGTAAAATAGAGGCAGGACAAATCTTGCTTCCGACAGTCCTGCACAGATGTATTTAATAAGGGATAGAATCACAGCCATAAAAGAGCACACTGCAAACCATTTCTCTGGTAAAGAGAAGATATAAACACCAGAGACTAATTTTCATGTACAACAGACAGGAAACAAGGTTATGAGATACATCAGGTCTAATCACAATTCTCATATGCAATTCACCTAAACTCAAAAACATTACTGCCAAAATCTCCCTGTACACTCATGACCAAATCCTCAAAGTTTTTGCTCCTGTAGAATAGCAACTGCATGACTGGCAAAACTTTGCTAAGAACCATCCTGCTGAGAAACCTGATAACTGCTTAGTTCACCAACTTCTTTAAAATAAGTATTCATTACAGATTGATATATAAAATATATTATCTAAGACAGTTTGGTAACTAGTTTTGTATAACACATAACGAGGAGAGCACAAAAGTTTGGTTCTGTAACTTTTCTCCTCATTCTCCCCTACCTGCAAGCCCTCCCATTCCCTCTGTATCCAACATGCACACAAGATGATTACAAGAAGAGATGAGGTTTATCTCTTTTTCATCTGGCTTAAGAAAATGTGAGATGAAAAATACCAAAGCCTCTTGATTGACCTAAACAAGTGCCACTGTCAAAGCAATGCTGGCTTACACAGAAAGAGAGCTTTCTGTTCACAGCAGAATGCCACAATGAGAGCAGTGCTGATAATCACTGATTTTTGATCCCTCCTATATTGCATGAAAATTAACTGTATGCAATGCTTCTCTATGGCATGATTTAGACAAACATCTGATGAAACCTTCCTCACTTGAACCCAAAACACAGCTTTGTTCAGGATTTTATTATCACTGAAATGATTTTCCAACTTAGAATCTCAGTTATGTTGCAGGATAGAATAAATGCTCGAGGTTTATTTTGACAGCAGGTCCATTCAAAGAAGCAGATGATTGGACATCTTTTACAGTCAGAAGAGAAATCTGAATAGAGACATCTCCCAGCTAGTCCTAACTCTATTAAAAAGTTCAAATGTATAAAATATAATGCTCAGAAAGTTCTCTCTGAATCTCCCCTATGATGCTGAGAAAATAAAATGAATTCATATTGCTCTGAAATTCTATTTTGCCACTGCTGACATCCCAAACTTTATCAACAAGAAGACTACAAAATCCTCACCCTGGTCCTCATTTCCAGCAGAGAGGCTCACAGCCCAGTCAAGCAACACAGCAATAATCTCTCTTCCACTGAGAATACTTTTATTCACAAGGCAAAAATTGGAGTTAGACTTTTAGGTAGTGGGCAAGGCACTCGCAAAGTGAGCAAATTTACTTTTGCTCATAGAACTAATTTAATGTTTAAGTGCAACAAAAACACTAAATTAGCCATGAAGATCATGCATATCCAAAGGCTTTCACCAGACATGACTGTGACCCAGGCCTCTAAATACAGAAATATTCCGTCATAAGGAACCAACTCTATTATTTTCTCCTTCATCAGATATGATGTTTCCTTTTGACCAGCCATAGAAATATAATTTCTATTATAATAATTAAACATTTATTAAAATACTATATATTTAAGAGTTAATATATGGTCTCTCTCAGTAATAAAATATGGAATACTCTTTTTATCTATGCTATTTAAATCTCAAAGGAAAAACATTCATGCTGAAAATAGATCAATGTACAGCACTAGGTCAGAAATAGCATCTCTTGATTAAAACCCCAAGAACTTGCTGTGAAACTGTACATTGATTAACAATTCACTTTTTCCTTTCATCCACATATTTTGTTTTCAACATCTGGCAGTGAGTGGAATACAAACCCAGATTATCTGACACTGAAGCAAAACTAGCAGCCTCAGTGTGTCCATCCTTCTGGCAGACTCCAGGTCCTGTCTTTCAGAGACAGATTGCTCTGTGTCTTGGGTCATTTCTTACATATGCAGGGCACAGTAGAATGTCACATTGCAATCCTGGGTGTTTCATGCCTGGTACTTCATGCAGTTTCCTCTTTGCAAGTCTCCATGTCTCTCTCAATGAGGCATATGCACACACTTCCAAACAAATAAGCTGTGTTTTCAAAAAGATATTAAATAAGAGATATAGAAGACTACAATGTTGTTAAAAGAAATGGCTAACATGGCCAAAAGGAATTCCCATTAAAAGCATGATGTTCTGAATATTCATGTGAACATTTTAACTTATTAAATATTAGCTGTTCACATTAACATTAGGGATATTCTTTTTGCCACAAATATGTTTTTCTCTATGTACGAACAGGGAAGCAAGCACAGGGATAAAAGGCTGAAGGCTGACACTGAGCTTTACGTTGCTGTGGACTGTCCATGTGCAGTGGTGTGCAGATTCTGGCAGTAAAGGCAAGAACACCTACCTGCAGTCGTCCCCTCCAGCACTGACCACGTATCTGTCTCCACTTGTGAATCGAATATTAGTTAAGTGGGCAGAGTGACCTAAAAATCGTTTGTGTTTTGCCTGAAAAAAACCCAAACAACAGCAGAATGAGAGAGTCTAAATATTCTGTTCCCTCCTAAATTAAAAAAGGTGTGCATGTTTTTATCTACCTTTTTATTATATCACATATTTATAATGTTCAAAAGTTATATAGGTTATCAAATGTGAAAGATCTCCTGAAGTAGATCTACTATTGAGCTGCAATGCAGATTAAATTGTCAGCCAATAAGAGAGCTTTTGCAAATTGGAAAGAATGCTCAAGCTAATGCAGTGATATTAAATACATCTTGTCACATGACTAACTTCCAAGTTTTGTGTAAAATTCCTGACACTGAAAAACAATTATTTTCATTGCAATTGTGTGAGCAGTTTACCCTGCACAGTCTCAAATCCTGAAAATTAACAGTGAAAACAAATTTAAAAAACATTATAAATTAAAATTATAAAAAACAGTGAAAAAATTTAACAGTGTTAGTGAAAAATCTGTAAACTCTTCATCCATGAAGAAACAGAGATGGGACTAAAATCACCAGCTATCTTCTTCATCTGTCAAGTGGATCAGAGATGTGGAAATTACTAAGGGCTTTGAGATTTTTCATAAGGCAGGCACTATGCTAAAGCACACTGGGAGACAATATCAACACCTACAAGAGGTTATAGCAAGAGTTCCCACACAAAATAGTAGGGAAACTCTGATGTGGAGCATGTGATGAGACTATGGAGCTAAGGAGGTATTAAAAAGCTACAAATTTAGGGAAGAAAATATTTCCATCATATGTCTTCTAGAGAAACATGACAAGATCCTAATATCAACAATACTTGTTGTTGAAACAATAAAAACAAGTTCTTACAAATTTTTCAGGACATGGAAAGTCAAACAGTTTGACCATGCCAAAATCATCGCCTGTTACGAGATTGATTCCCGAGTGAGAGACACAAGCACAGTTCACATCAGCTTTTTCAGCATGCCTGGACCAGATTCCTATTACTTCATCCCCAAGAACACTGAAACAGAAGACCAAGAAATTCTTTTGAAAGCCATTGCCAAAAACAGAGTCAGGTAATAGAAAGCAGATCTCATATTCTAACTGGCTCTATAAAAATGTAATGCTTACATTTTATTTTCACACATGCACACCTTATATAGCTTTTATTCTGTAATTAATTTTTGAATCATTCCATAATTGCCCCTGAAACTGATTCAGTGATATAATTCCCAAAATAATTTGGCCCACAGCAATGTGAGAGAACCAGAGGTGAAATCAATAGTATTATTATTGTCCAGTAAGTCATTTGCAAAAAAAAAAGAAAGGACAACTAGAAATAGAACCAAAGCATAAGACTTAGATGAATAACCTTCAGCTTTTGGAAAATTAAAATTTTTATATTCTCTATTGCATATAACTACGTTCCATTGATTCTGTAGTGTTTTCATATCAATCTAAAGAAAAGATTATCTGAGTCCAATGAAGATTCTTCATTATAATCAGAGAGAGAAAAATTGCCCTGCCCTGAAAACATAATAATTTTAAGAGCCCAGAAAACTTCCTTTGCAAAGCATTGTAAAATGGCTTTTACTCAGTTCTGCTTACAAGTTATATGCATACTTCCAGGAATGCACAGAAACAAGAAATTTATCATTTGTTAATAAGTGAATGATTTGGAATTTTTCTGTGATTCTTTCCCCCAGTTCAGGGCACAGTACACTACATGCAAAAAGGCATGATTTACATCAGATATACCGAATTGGATCAGGAAATACCAGTTTCTTGGTTTTGTCTCAAAAAGGTGACAAAAACTGATAACCCAAACAAAAATCAGAAATCTAGCAAAATGAGCCTTGCAGAGCCCTCTAAAATCTCATCGTTTTAGTTGTATATTGCAGCAAATAGTCAGGATTCTTATTGTTCAAAGTGGTTCAAATGTGGAAAAATTTCAAGTATTTATTCTCAATTTTTGTCTGAGAGTGATAATTAGAGGACAATAATTAAAAGCAGGCAACAGAGACTGAAAAAAGGCACAGAAAGCCAGACTTCCATAGAATAGAAAACAAATTATTTAACTGCAAAATAAAAATATGGTATTTTATTGCATGTAATATCTTGAAAGAAATATAGTAACTTTAAGGTATTTAAAAGTATTTTTGTATGCCTTCTAATATGCAAATGTTAATAACAACTTATACAGATCCCATTAGTGTGGTACTGTAAATAAAGGTGAATTACCCTAGTCGTGGATTGTCTTTTCATGTTTTGATCTGTTTTCATTGGCCCTGTGCTCTCATCACTGTTTTGAAAAAAGAGTGCACTATTCCAGATAATTTGCAGAGTGCAATGAAACAAATACTAAGGCTGCTAGAGTTGTATCAAAGGACCTAGAGATACCCAGTGAGTACAAGGACATGTGAGAGATGGGTTTTTATCAGATTCCTCAGAGGTCAAACAGGCCCTGTATACTGAGGGAACCTGCTCTACTGTAGTGCCTTTTGCTGTGCTGCATTTAGGGGAGCTGCTGCCAGAGCAGATGGGTATGTTAACAGAAAATATCTAACTGAAGGGATTAAATATGCTTTCAAATAGTAGGTGCTTCTCCTGGAAGTTCCAGGTGTTTTAATAGGTGTAAATATATGAATCATTTACCTTGTCCAAGTAGCCCATGTTATCCTGTCAATCACAGCCTGGTCCACAAGCTGCTTTCCTGAAGGCACTTCATACACTTGCCTTTTGTAAGACCCCGTAGAGACCTTTGAGGTGACCACAGAGAATTTACAATACATTAACTTGTTTCAAAATATGAAAATATAATTCCAGAGGGCTTAGAAAAGCATTTTGGTGACAGTTAATTTTTACTCCATAAAGTAACAGCTATCAAGAAAACTTAGTCAATGAGTTGAAAATTCTCAAAAATCTATACAAGCATAAAGCAAGAGTGAGAAAGCATAAGAAATCTTAACATTTAACTGTCTAATTAGTAAAAAATAACTGAAACAACTCACATTCTGCACATATGTGTTAGTGTGTCAGTATATACAAATAAGGCAAAATAAATTCCTATCTTTAGAACTGACACAAAGGTGTTCCTCTTGGGCTCTAAATATTGATTTGATAATGAGAGAGGCTTATTTCTCCTTTCAGATGCAAATAAAATATAGAAAGCATACTGTATTTACTTTATTTTTATTTTAAGAAACATCTTAAGCCCTCCTACAGTTGCAAGTTGCAACACCATGATTTTGGTGCTGCTCCACAAAGTCTAGCACCAAAAAGACGTGTAATGCCATCATGCTGGTCAGAGAGACAAAGAATTTATAGATCCCCAGGCCCTGCAGAATGACAGACTGTACTCCTTTCTCTTTTAAGACAGCCCATCAGCATCAGAGGTAAAAAGGCAGGGAGACACATCACAGGAGATTTGAAATCTGTCTCTCATTTCTTTGCTTATTTTCTGTATTTGATCTCCAGGAAAACTATTCAAAAAAGGCATCCACTTACCATTACAAAAAAGTAAGTCTAATGACAGCAACATACTCCAACCTTAGCTACAAAACTTAGAAGTTGTCAAAGGAGAATACTTGCAGAGTATGTGTCATGAGTATGTTTTCCATTCAGTACCTTGAACAATGAATGACTGATACCTGGAGATAAGAGCTATCAGCAGAGAAGTCCATCTGGATCACAAAACTTGGGATATCCTTGCAATAGCTGATTCGATTGAGTGTGGGACCCAAAGTCAGGTCATAAAAATCCACTGCATTCTCACTGGAGCCAACTGCTAGGTAACGAGAATCTGGGCTAAACCTGAACAGATAAAAGGGTTTAATGAACACAGGTTGGCACTTACAACAGATTATAATATTTGAGAAGTACAGAAATTTGCATTTCAGGTATCCGTTATCCAGAACAGAAGGGAGGCAGAGTATTCAGTCTGCTGAGCAAAATAACTTTTGAAATTAAATTTCCAGGGAATATCTGCATATCCAGAAGAAGGTGGCAACAATTTTGGTACACATTACACATATAAGTGAACTGGTAACATCTCTTGAGTAACTCTGTTTATTATCTGATTTCATGACCCTCTCATGGTCTAACAACTTGTGACATCTCCCTGATGACACTGTTTCCCTTATGCTATACTTACAAGGTTAAAAACTGGAAAACTGAAGTGCTCTAACTGAAGAAAAGCCAGTACTTCTAGATGAAGTGTACTGAATAAAAAAGATGTAAATCAAACCTTTTGTTTCCCCAATGTATCTTTGCACACTGGTTTCTTTCTTCCAGTTTTCCTTTCCAGTCTTGAAACTCAGTAGCTTCCTGAGCTGAACAAATCCCTCATGGCCAATTCTGTGTTACTGTGGAAGTTTCTTTATTTCTGTTCTCTCTGAAACATACCCTGGCACAGCTTTCTAACTCCAGCAACCCCCTAACTTCTAGCAGAGCTCTCCTGCAAGGTCTCACTTTGCTTATATTTCTCTTCCATCACACTTTGCTCTCCAAAACTTTCCTGAGCTGATTACAACTAATTTATCTCACAGTCTGTTCCTCCACTCAGGAAACAGAAGCAAAATTTTACTTCTAACTCCTGTCAAACAAACACAACAAAGAACAAACTGACAGACTGGCATTTCCATTATCTCTCACAATCCAGTCTTCATCTCCAAGTGTCTGATCTCATTTTACCTCCTACAAGTCCCTTCCCTCGAGCGTGTGGACCACACCACACCCTCGGTGTCACTGGCAAACCTGCTGAGGGCACTTCATCCCACTGTCCCTGCTGCCACCAAGATGTCCAGCAGTGCCCACCCACCCCTGGGGAACACCACTCCTCACTGGGGTCCACACCCCCAGTTGTTTTGACTGATGTTATCTCTTATCTCCATGTACCTCCTCTTTCTTTTTATTCCTGGTATCAGTGTAATCACACAAATTCCACAATTCACTCATTGATTCCAGCTCTCTGAAATATCATTGCAATGTTCCTCAGAACACAGAGCTGTATTTAAAAAAAAACCAAAATATTGGAGATTTCTAGCATACTACAATAGACCAGGAATAATATTTTCTGACCTGATATCTTGAATTGCTGATCTTCTGTCCCTTTTTTTCCCCCAAATTTTTAGAGAGGTGACAAGCAGGATAATAAATTCTCCATTTTTCATGCCAATAGCTACCATATCACCTTCTGGGCTGTAACAAACAGTACGAGCTGCATGTCCTAAGCTGACTTTGTTCAGCATCTTCTGTGAAGAAATAAAAACCCAGAATAGTAACTGTTACTATTTGTCCATATTTTAAAAGCATCTTATGCTAATAGCTTGTTAACATGCTAACAGCATTACATGGATTATTTTCAGAATACAATAAAAAACAAGTTTCAAGTCTGCAACACCATCACAAGTCTATTTATCTTTCCCTCAACAAGTATTCTCTAACACTTACCTTTTCAGCAATATCCCAGAGTCTTACTGTGCCATCTTCTGCAGCAGAAAGGAAAAAATCTCTGGATGGATGCGTTGCTAGGCCCCAGATGGGCCCATCCATATGACCATTAATTAGAATGTTACATGCAGCATTTTTCTCTCCAACTTCAATTATTTCAGCATTTCTTGTCCCAACAAGAATTTTGCCCTTAAACAATAGTGAAAGAATTATCTCTGATAAAATACATTAACCTCTCATGATGAACAGTAATTAAAATATCATCTAGAGCTATAGTTCTGTCAAGAAAGTTTGCTTAAGTCAAATTATTAAGTAATCAAAGAAAATTCCTTTTTTAAACTCCTCTGAGATATTAAAGTACAAAGCTCTGTAGATATCATGATGCTGGCTGAGTTACTGCTTATCATTTGATATCAAAGTGTGAAAAGAAAATAGAAAATAAATCCTTAATTAGTCTTCAATTAAAAAATATATGGAATATTAACCTGAGATCTCACAAACTAGATGTTTTTCTGCCACAATATCAGTTGCAGACACCTTCTAGCTTAGCCTTTAATTTCAAATACTAGCTAGAAGATTTCTGATATTCAGAAATCAAGCACAAATTATAAGCTTTATTTTACAGTCAGGCAGCTTTGTTTACCTTGCCTCTACAAACAGAGCGAACACAGTCTGTCATTTGTCCTGTCTCTAGTCTGAAGGCACGACATCGTTTCAGCTCCTGGTCCCATAGCTTAACTGCTCCTCCTTCCTTTGAGCTATGAAGACAACAGGAAGAACCATGAGTATAACAGCTGCCACAAAAAGGACAATTAATGAATGAAAGAACTACATTATTTAATGTACTGCACTGCAAATGAGGCATTTTAGTATGTTTTAAGTTGTTAAAGATTCGCTTTGCCCGAACAGCTGATGTTAACACAGTGAGCCTCCCATCCCAGCAAGACAAACTGATTCCAAGTCCTCACTGTTCCACTTTACAGAACCAGTTGAATGATGGTGCTGCTAAGCTTAGTCTGAATGAGTAGCTCTGAGGGAATCTGTCTAGTCAGAAGAACAGTTAAGCATGCAAACCACCATCTTAATAGGCAGACAGGCAGAGATTTTCAAATTATAGTTGAGAGAAACAGAAAAGGTATGTATTTTACTTCTGTGAAATAAATGTCAGAATATTTTCACTTCTGTGAAAATGTCACTGTTTTCACTGCTGTAAAATAAATACAGCAGAAAAACCACACAACTAATAGGTATTAATTATGCAAACACTAAGTATTTCCCTCCTACTTGCAAAAAAAACTTCAGTATTTCAGTACAGAACACATTGAAATAAAAAAAAGTTTCTAAAAAGAAGATAATGTTTATTGAAACAGTGATAAATCTGGCATCTCTAGTTGAGCTAGGACATGTCTTATCTATCTTCAATCTCCCCTAACAGAAACAAAAATACAATGTTCCACAATATCGAGCTGCTTGTGTTACAGCTTTGATTGCTGAATTATCTTATGAAGAACTTCAGAATGTTTAATCACAATTATTGATTTGTACTATTATTCTTATTAAAAGAACTATAATGAATTATAAATTGATACTCCTTGCAATAATATATTCTTTGCTTCCCACTAGCAGTGTTTTGACATATGATTGATCATTACACTTGGCAAGAAGATTTTTCCAAAACAGGCTGGTGAACTGCAACTGCAGTCTTCCTAAATGAAAATTTGTTTTGCATACAGTCAATAATTCATTTTCCCACAGGAGATGAATTCTGGGTTCTTACTATTATTCAATACTATTTGTTTCAGGTCAAATACCAATGATTAAGAGCCTCTGAAGCTAAATGGTAGAGAGAACATCCTCCAAATAAAATCACAACATTTATAAATAGTAGAAGGAAATATTTCAAGCACAGAAGTAAGTTTTCAGTTGGGTCTGAAAATACAAGTGGCCTGTGTCCTGCCAAATGGGGCATTATCATGTCATCAGATGGACTGTATTACAGCTGAAGCATTTTCTGATCACTAGGAAGGCACCAAAAAAATTAAAATGTTTGAGGAAATATTTTGCTTACAATCCCAGGATCTTGCTGTACAGCAACAAAGAATCTTGCTATACCTTAGATTTGAGAGAAGACAGCTTGCCTCTGCCATCATAACTGAGCAGATCTTTCCTTTGAAAGAAGTTGTGCATCATACTGCTATAAAATTTATCATTCATGTATTCAATCACAACTGTGCAAATCCCTTGGGTTAACAACCTCAGTACATCTTCAGTGAAAGAAGTAACCCACAAGGACTAGGTAACTTTTTAGTGCTTAAAGCTAAATGGGTGCTGGAGCTAGAACATCTATGAGGTCCCTTCCAGCCCTAACCATTCTATGATTTTAAATCTCAGACTAAATGCTTTCTACTACAATAAATGGGAAAAATAGCTCAGTTGAAGCTCATATGGGGTTACCTGCACTTTGGAGGTGGTGGCTGCTCTTTTTCTTAACACCTATCAGGGATCTCAAAGGGACTACTCTTCTACCTTTAACGTCTCAAATAGAGTTGATGGGATGAATCTAAACCATTTTTAAAGAGTACATGTGCATGCAGGAAAAAAAGAAGAAAAGAAGACTCACGGCCTTTCTTTGCCTCCTGTAACAATCAAACCATCCCTTAGTGTGGTGTACATTGTGAAAACAGGTCCGTTGTGAGCCTTGGCCACAATTCGTATCAACACATGGTCTTTCCAAACACAAACATCTCCACTGATAGTACCTGTAAATGTCAAGTTATTCTGAAAAGGGGAAAAATATACTCATCATCTGATTCTGAGTAAGGTAGGAAGAAAAACATTCAGAAATAAACACCACTTGCATTTAGAGGCTAAATTGCTTTTATTTGCTGCTGCAGAAGAGGAAAGTGTGGAAGAGGCAATAAGTACCTCCAGGGACAAAACAATGAGCTACTATATTCCTTCTTGAAGTCTGAAAGATGTTTTCTTGTAGCTTGAAGAAAATCACTGCATTTCTTTTTGCAAGAAAAAATTGAATTACTTAAGCTTCAGTCATATGGTTATCTATGCTTTCAGTCTATCATGTGTGCAACACATGTAAGTACTGACATTCTACACAAGAAGGCAATTTCCACTCCCTTGCTATATACATTATGATTGCAGTAATTTTTGTGGTTAGGTGAAGAGACTCACATGATTACTGTAACTTTTAGTTCAGAAAGAAAACAGTTTGACTTAACTTAGAATTAATTAAAAGCTGTCTGTTCTTTACTTCTGCTTCCTGCTCTTGAAAAGTAAAAAAAATAAATTACATTACCTCTGAAAGTAAAGTGCTATTTATTAGGATTCCAACAGGAACTGGTTATTGAGCAAAATGGTTTAGTAACTCAGATGTCCTCAAATTTAGTATCATGTGTAGTATTATCATGTTTCAAGAGTATCAGTACACATGTGGCACAAACACTTTCCTTGACTGAAGTGGGTTGATGCTCTACACACTTTTTTTTAAGGGTGCGTGTGTGTGGCTCTAATAAAGTAAAAGAGGACTGGAAATGAAGCTGAGAGCAGATCCTCAGATCATCCTCACAGCATAACTGTTGGGCTGTTTCCAGCTTCTGTTTAGGGAGAGCTGAACCAGCTCCTTCTGAGACAAAATCAAGAGCACTCCCAGAACTGCTCCCTACAGAGGTATGGAGAACACGCCAGGTTTGGCTTTATTCATTTGGCACAGCTTTTCACAAAACCCCTGGAAGCTCTGCATAGTCAAACCTCATACCAAACTTCAGGCCACACAGCATACAGCCTGATTCTCACACTAAGAACCTGTCTCTTTGTAAGAAAGGTTACAGAGGTTTCCCAAACCCCTGACTAATGCCTGGGCTGGGCATCAATAACAGTTATTATTTGGAAAATACCTTGGTGTTTTGTAAGACCTTCATATAAATCAGAGAGAAACCACTGTGTAAAAGTGATAGTGTAGCAAAAAATGGAAACCACAGCCCAGTTAGAGTTTCAAAAATCAAAATCAGTGTAAATTCAGTCAGGACTGAACAGTCAGCTGGTCAAACAGGACAGAAATGCAGGCAATCAAAGCAAAGGACCACTTCACAAAAGGTATCTGTGCCTTTCTGCACAGCTGAAGATATGAGTACTGCTCATGCAGAGCAACTCCAGATCCAGCAGTGCTGTGGAACTTAGCAAGATGTCCTGCACATGTCCAAAAAGCCCCAAAGCAAAAGAAACCCCTAATGCAGTTGTCTAACAGCGTCCAACATTAAGGAATGCCCCAGGACAACACTGCTGTCTTATCACCCATGAGCAGTAGCACATACAGGTGACAAAACAATCACGTCCAGGTGGACATAAAATCAGCCTCATTTCTACTGTTTGTTTCCTGCAGTCTAGCCTGTTTTGTTTTACCTGGATTAAATCACAAGCAGTGTGTTGTCAGTTCAAAGCATCTGTGTGTGTTTCTCCAGAAAACATACAAACCCACAGTCTTTTCTACTCTAAAGAAAGCTGGTACTAGTTCTAACTAGCAGGTAAGTATTAGGAATGCTAAACTGAGTTTAATAAAATAATTTATATACTCATTAGCAGGTTATAGAAGTCTCACTGAATTGAATAAAGGTAGAAGGGTAAAAAAAGTTTGTTTTTATGCATTTTCAGGTGGTTCGGTGAAGTACGTACCGCTCCAAAAGCTACAGAAAGCATCGTCTGCATCCGGGCATCTTCTATGGAGCTCAGCAGCCCTTTTTTACTGAGGAGAGCTCTTCCAGCCAGTGTCCAGAACCTTACATGTTTTACTCCCACAGAAACAAACTGTGTATCTGAATCTGGCCTGAATTCTGCTACAAATATACGCTGGTTATGACCAGCTCGGCTGGCAATTTTGGCACCTGGCAGAAAGAAAATGGACATTTTGAATTTGATGAGAAAAATACACATTTCTGGTTAAAAATGTTAAAATAATATTGACCCATATGAAGATTCCTCAGTTGGGATCCTTAGCTGCCATTCTGAATGTGTATCGACGCTTAAGATGTTGTGACCACACATGCTTCATCCTACCTAAGATTGTATAAATACACATCTGACATTGCGTCCACCCCCACAGGATCTATCAGATGAGCTATGAAAGATCACTTGCTATTAACTTAATAGCTGATATTTAAAATTCTAAGAGTTGCTAGTTATCAACAGCAATCCCCAAAGAGAGAGGAAGTAAACCTCTAAGACTAGAGAACCAGATCCATAATCTGGACATGGCTTTGCCAGGCAGAAAGGAGATGAGGAAAGGAGCTCAAATCACTTTAGCCTAAATCAGAAATACAGATCAAAGCTGATCTGAAAACATGTAGCATAGCTTAAGGCAACAATTATATAAGATGCATAGAGGAGTTATCCTGGCACCCCATTTCTGCAATTTGCAACTTTTGGGAATAATTTCAGGAGTATGACAACCTCATCAGTAATCAGACTTTAGAGAAGAATAAAGTAATAATAATAATACTAATAATGATGACAATTTGTAAGAAAATACATCCTTACATTATTCTTACTGGAAATCAGTGAACTATCTTGATCTTTACACAATAGTTTCAAAGGAGATATACAGATATATTCAGCAGTCACTAGAATGGGTAAATACATCTATTTTAGACCTTGTTGTACAGAGCATAGTGTACAGCATTTATTGTAATATTTTTTTATTGGCTGATGCTTTAAAGTTACAATTGCTCTTGACTCAAGCCAGCATATCTCTAACAATGTAAACACCTTCTACAAAACCATTCTTTCCTACCTTCCTGCCACTTCCAAATGGTGATGGTGTGTTCGGGATCCAGCCCTACGGACAGCAGCAGCTTGCCAGTGGCACTGAAACTGACTGAGCAAACGCCCTTGGAATGGTAGCACCGCAGTACCGACAGTGTCTGCTTGTTCATTGCATCCCACAC
Organism: Vidua macroura; assembly: GCF_024509145.1. Lineage (NCBI taxonomy): Eukaryota > Metazoa > Chordata > Aves > Passeriformes > Viduidae > Vidua > Vidua macroura. The sequence continues at coordinate 17,621,542 of NC_071576.1, read as the reverse complement.
ATGAATAGAAGGAGCTGTAGCTACACAAATATAAAAACATGCCATTAGTAGTCATTTTGAAAATGTGTAGTGATTTGCTTATTGCAGCAGTTAATACTTTTTTATAAGACAAAATTGCTGTGATCAGATGGGGGAAAAAGGGAAAGAAAAGAGATTTTGGTCTCCATTTGGAAAACAATTTATGACAAACAGGATCATTAGGTAGGATGAACAAGTTGGCCTCATTACATTACCAGAGGTGTTAATTTGTTACTTAACTTGTTATGGGATTTGTGAAGCACAGCAGAAGTTCTAAAAGCAAGAGCTGTCTTCTCCTGTTTTTCTCTTACTAAAACATAGAGCAGCATGCTAACTCAAAAAGCTGCTCATCAAGAATGTCACTTCTCCATGGGGCTTTTGGACAAATGATAGCTACAGAGAAATCCGTTTACAGTGTAGGGCCAAAATCTCCTTTCTACAAAATGGCCACCTGTCTGAAGGACATCAGCCAAACCGTCAGCTTGCTTACCGACGTACAACTGCGGTATTCAGTCTGCATTGTTTAGACTGCAAGCTCTCTGCAGTAAAAAACATCTTTCCATGCTACTAATTTATGTGATTATCTCTAATGTGGTGACACCTGATTTTTTCCCAAATGCAATGCTTTCTCAAAAGATCTTGCAATCCATATATAGTTTACAATCTCTGAGCAGCATCTAAGGCATTTCTAGGACAGTAAGATTCTCAAACTTCTTCACTTCTGATCTCTAATAAATTTGACTGCAAAGTCCTAAGGTTACTGGTTCTTGTCATAGATCCAGATTCACATAAACTAAATTCCCTTTTGGATTCATGCTTTGTGTTTCTAATCAGATAAATCTAGGCCCTCAAAGGCATGCATGTGATGGGAAACAGTAGGCACAGGGACTTAGGCAAAATTTCAGCCACATGAAACTCAGTTTTTGAGCACAATTCCACAGCTGTTCCAAAACAGTCTTTAGATCATACTTCCTCATTTCTTTTATTACCCATTTGAATTTCCTCTCATGGCAGCAACAAGATATTATTATTACCTTTTGAGAGGTACCACAGCATAGTATGGTCATGCCATTAAAACAGAAAGGGCAGGAGCTGACAGCAAGTAGCACTTCCCAAAAATTGGCAGCAAACTCCTTGCGGTTCTTACAGGAAGCTGAGGGAAGGGAAAGCCTTATTATGGCTCTGAACTGTTTTTCACTCTTCAACACTCCTTCTGGTAAAACTCTGTATTACCCTTGAATTGTGCACTTGCCCTAAACCTTGGCCAAAAGTTTTCTTTTGGGTGGCAGACAGAAACTCTTACCTAGTTTTCCTGAATAAGAACTGACAAAATCATTCAGAGCAAAATCTGCAAGGCAGAGAATATGGACTCGTAGGTCCTTCTGTGTGATGGAGTCCTTCTGATAGTCTCTGTCCTGACACTGAATCCTGCCTGTGTACTCAACACTTCCACAAGAGAGATGTTCTAAGGTGTTATCCCTTCTGGGAGCAGTTAGATAAAGCTACCATGGGCTGTCAGGACAGAAAAAATCTTTAGTAAGGTGGACAAAATCTACACCCAGTCATTAGGAAACTTTAATTGCCATTCCAGCCTAGTACAAATATTACTGCTACAAGAACACCTGCATCACTGTAAACAATTGAAAATTTGAACTAGAAAAGCAAAAGTTGTTGGCAAGGATGGCAAATAGCCATCAATAAATTTTAAGTAAAACTATTCAACTTTCTAATGAAAGCAGGCAGTAGCTTGGATTCCAGACTAATGGTTCCAGAAAGAAGAAAAAAGTTAAGAGTGCTCGTTTCAGGCAGTGACAACAGAATTTAGTAATGTACACAAGCTCAAACTGAAGTTGCAGTACAAAGAAGGCACGTGAGACAGGGAGAGTATCCAGCCACCATGTACAGGACTATAGATGTTCTTTCATATAAATATCCATATCATCATTGTTTTTTTTTTTAAATACAGGCTAGAAGTGTGGGAAAAGGTACCTATATTCTTCTTCCCATCCTTAGAGCAAGCACCATTTTCCATATTTAAGAGAACTCAATCCACATTAAAGATGTCAATGTACATTTGTTCTTACAGAACAAGCTTTAGCTCCACATGAAGAGTATTACACTTTCTATTACACATGACCACATTTATGCATCTCTGAAGATTCTTCACAAGACAATTATGGCTGCTCAACGATGAACTCATTCGCACATGATGGTGATGAGTTTTTGCAATTACAGTTGAAAAAAAAATATTAATAAAAAATATCTCAGTCAAGACTGTCAAAATGTCAAAGACCCAAAATGATAGAGGAAAAATTAAACTGACATCATAAAAAGCATTTTGGATCAGTGGCAATAACTGCATGACAATTGTACATAAATGTGAAAGGTGATTAGTTTTTTCACTCAGTCACCTAGGCCTCCTCAGTAGAATTTACTTGAGAAATCCTCATTTCAAATTACACCCAATTGAAGGTCTAAACCAAATGTTGTCAGCCCCAACATGTCTACAAAACTGGCAAGCATACCCAGGAATGCTACAGTAGCAGTACGTATTAGAACTCACTAATCACTAAGCAGCAAGAAGGGAAAGTGCTTCAACGAGAGTAGTTTTGAAGTGTGTTCTAACATTTTTAATTTTTCTATATTTACAGTATGCTGAGCTGTTTTGGCTTATATTCAGTGCTGACAGTAATATGACTAATACACGGGGTTTAATAAACTAAAAATGAATTCACATCACTTATGGCTCTATAAAGCTGCAGATGGCTACTAGATAGACTAACTACACCTGAAGATGTTAAAATTTTGTTTCCCTTACCTGACATATCTGCTGAGTCTCCTGTAATGGAAAAGCAGCAGAAAAATAATTAGATCAGAAATAAAGTAAGTGCTAAAGAAAATATATGCCACATTCAGTGTAATTTCTTAACAAACACCGTGATGTCATCTTTTTGCATTGCAGCAGCATCAATACTGCTGTTAGAGATGAGTAATTACTGATTAAAGGAGGTCACATCAGAAATAAATCATAGAATGAATATATTGAATGAATGAATATATTTTGATTTCCATTTTGAGCTACAACACAAAAATCTAGTTTTGGTGTATATTAGGTCGCTCTCAGCCAAAGTAAAAACATATTTCTTCATGTCATTGATATTTTAACAAAATAAGTGGGAAAAAATGCTAAGAAGTAGCATGTGAGTACCTGGAGATTCAATAAATCTTTTTAAATCATGATGATGACACTATTTGTGCCAATCATATCAGTAGGAAAAGTAGCAGCAGTTCTTTATAGAGTATATATATCCCTCAACATCACTTCCAAATCAGAAAATGAGTGTTGTTTTAAGATATTTCACTTCCAGCTTATTTTTAATTCTCTGCTTTAAAGTATATGTAATTTTTAAGTGTCATTTGCCTCTGATTGGTATGCTTTAATCCACGTTACAAAACAGTTAATAATTGTCTTACTTCTAGTTGATGTAGAAATTATTATGAAAATAAAAAAGGATTAAATCCTGTGTTTTGTCTTGGGTAAGATGAACACTATAGAAGAAAATTTTCACATTCCTCCACTACAGAAAGGAAAACAGGGCCAGATTAAAAAATATGATGAAAAAGCAAATTGTTAAAGACAATAAAAGGTTTGTGATTCTTACAAATGTTCAAACCATAGGCTAATATCTGCTGATGATTTTTTCCATTTAAATAATTTCCATTAAAAATTTGTTTTAAATGATGAGAGGCAAGAGACTCACCAAGAAAGGAAGCTATTTTAGCTAAGAGGTTACTATTGTCAATGAGTCAATTTTAATGAGACATGCACCTAAAAATCCAAAAGACACAGGAAAGCAGGTAATAAATTCTGCAGAACTGATTTGATTTATATGAAACTTCTAAAACAAACCTAAAGGAAATAAAAAGCTATTTTGGCTGAAATCAAATAAGGGGGGTTTTTGTATTCTATGCCTTGAAGAAAATAATGGGGGTTTGAATCTGCTGAGAACCAACAGAAGATATGAAAACTACAATGAGATTGTAGGGCTACAAAAATCACTATTCTACAAAATCTAGAAACAGCAATTTCTACCAGCTATGCCAGTGCAAAATGTGGGGGGTTTTTTCTTCTTTTTTTTAACCTGGTTAGTTCATACCTTAATGTCATTATGAAATATATACATATATACATACATATATATATATATATATATATATACATATATATATATATATATACATATATATATATATATATATATATATATATATATATGTTTTCCCTCTAAATCTCAATTTATCTGTAGGAATACCATTAGGATTTTGGTTCTGCCTGGAATATTACAACTATATCATATCCAACCACCAAGTAGGTATTATAAATCTACCTGATGAGGTAAAACCTACGTAAGATTGACAAGTATTTTAAGAAATGAAAGTTAGCTCTATTCAGCTTCTTTGGAGGGGCAGTGACTCTTTGGAAAGTTTAACACAAGCTGATAGTTCAATACAACCAGACTAATTTAATGGGGCTTAAGATTTCTGAAAAAAATAGTTTTGATAATACTCCAAACAAAAGATAAGTTTAATCTTTCATGCCTTAATATTTTTTGTCAACTTTATTCAATTACACTCAAAGGAACATATAAAGAGGACAGGTAACTGAGTAACACTCATACAAACGGAGAGAGCATAATCAAATATTTTATGATTTATCATGAATTTACAAGGTCCTGATTACATGCTGTTATGTTAATTCTTTTTACAAAAATACAAACATACCTACTTGGCCAGTTGCCACTATGTTGGTAAACTTGGGGTGCTGATTCACAGTGAGGCACAAAATATCATCATTGTGTTCCTGGTAAAATGACTGAGAGCCTAAAGATAAGAAAAAAAAAAATTCAAACCTTAGTTCAACTTTAATTAAAGCATTTATACACACATAGACATGGCTAATGTTTGAAAATTTTATAGTATTTGTGAGAAAACAGCATTATGGTCATGTTGCATTTTGAAGCTTAAAACCAGAAAACAGAAATTCCAAATTTTTTATCTGAACTCCAACACACAGCACTCAGTAACTCCAAACAATTCCCTCAAGTTTTCGACATGAAGTTGCTTAACTATCTCAGAAACAAATGACATTGTGTACTTTTTTGAAGGTCTAAGTTATCTAAACTAACTGAGTTATTGGAAAGGAATGTATGTGAAACAGATGACTGAAAAGTAAAGAAAATAAAAATATTAACTTGTTCTTAGAAAAAAAAATTAAATTACAATTACCCCATAGTTCAGCTCTTTTAATTTCTGTGATCATTTCAACATGTAAATTTCAGAAAGCTAATACCAAAAAAAACCCTAAATCTTCACTTCCTTTAAAGCTCAGCACCAGGAACGTTTCAGTACACTTGTTTGTCTATGCAGCTGTCATGAATATTCTTTACAGACTGAAATTTTAGGAACAAATAATATTTTTTTCACATACTTTTACAATACTTAAAGCATATTAATTACTTTATAAGCTGTAACTCTATGTGTGTGAAGAAACATTTTCCCTCCAGTGGGCTTTCTCCTACCTGTTGCCACATTATACAAGATCCCAATAGATGCAGTGTGATAAATTACATCAGCACCATCATTCAAATAGTGCACATTGTTTCTGCAGTCCTTGCCTCGATACCCAAATACCAGCTCCAAAATTAGGTCCTAAAAAAGATATTCACATCAATAGAAACACCAAACCATAAGGTAGTTATGAATTTCACATTCTTCTGTATGATTTTTTTATTATGACCTTATCTAGTAAATGACATGTCAAGCCAACAAAAACTGAGCTTTTGCTTCCCCTGCCAATTTACATGGCTGCTCATTCTTGTCACACACAGCTGTGTCACCTTTTCACACCTCTCAGGGGGATGCTGCAGAATGTGCATATAATACACACAGACATATATACACACTGAAAGAGATACTCTTACACATGCACATAAATAAATAAAATGCCGTGCAGAATAAAGTTCTTTTAATGCAGAAGACACTAAGAAATAAAGACTGACAAACATTGGTCCACGATTTAATTCCAGCTGGCAACTAGAAACTTAAATTACAGCCTAAAACTTCTAGAGCGCTGATGTCAAAAAGGTGTTTATTATTCTACACCAAATATTTTGCAGAATCAATAATATTTGGGTTGGTGAGGAACTGCATTTTCCAAGGTTAGATGAAATTTTCACCTCAGATTAATCAAAAATTGGTATATTTATTTGCAGTTACCATGTAATGAAAAAACAGGTGCCAAATCTAAACTCAATAGAATTTTAAAAATTATTTTTAAAACTCCAATCAGTGATGAATTTAAACTGAAGTTTTAAAGTAAATTCTAAGAAGATTCGAATTAAAAAATGCTTAGTTTTATTAGCAAAAATACACCCTTTAACAATCCAGTTATCTAAACAAGACATCCTGCTTTCTACATCCAGTTCTAAGGTTTCATGATTACTAAGAAGCGAGTTATACTCCACTTCATTTGCAAGAAAAATAAATATAGTCTTTTTTTTTTTATTTACAAGAAAAAATTCTGTCCCACTTCTTCTGCTATTTACCCACTATTCACTATTTCCACTTCTGATATATTTTAAATAAAACAATCATTTAATGTGTCCACAGGTGTGTCAGTTTCTGGCAAAACAAAACCCTAAAAGAAGAGAAGAGCAACATTTTTCTTACCTCTATGGGTCTCTTTTTTTTCCCCACATTATTTGTCTGAAGTTTCTCCGGCTGTGGCAGTGCCCTACTAACTGGTGGTCTGAAACAAAGAACTGTGAATAAGAGAAGGCTGTCTGTCACCCATTCCACACTAACAGTAACCTTCCCACCTGCTAATGCATTGGGAAACCTCAGAGCCCTGTCCTACTCAACTCATATTCATCTTCATCTTCAGAAGAAATACCTCTGTCAAAGGAGAAAGAAAAAACCTAAAAATTCTTTGTTTAACATGCTAGGTTCTCTAATTCTTCAACAATCCATAGGGTTAATGCAAAAGCTTGTTTTAAAATGACTGAGCACTTTGTAAATATTCTTAGCTTTTTCAGGCTATGTTTTTAAGGGACTTTCATCTTCTCTGCAGCAATTTTACTGAAGAGATTAATCTAATAATGCCTATTCCCACATGCCTTCAGCAGAGCCCTAACTTCTCCTGTTTTTGTAATAGTTTGTAAAGAGCTCCAGATGCACCTGTCCATTGACTCCTACATCACCTGAAATGAGATATTGATCAAAGCTTACGGGGAAGAAAACCAAGACCATGCAAATGCAGGAGTAACAGCCATAACCTATGCTCCACTGTTCTGAATAGCCCAGATTTATTTAAACAAGCTCAATTAGATATGTTTAACAAATATCCATAACATCTCTCAAATTACATTCAACTGTACCTATACATAGAGATACACAAACAAATAAGCTTTATTTATTAAATATATTCAACTATTCCTAGTAATTTGCAGGAGCATTGATAATTGATTCTACAGATACAGCATTTGTAGCTGTGTTAACATTCCTTTAAGCTTCATCTTTAAGAGGAGCAATTCATTTAAAACAAATTCTATGTATAAATTCAGTGATATCCAGATGATTTAATCCAGTAGGCAGTGTAATACACTAATATCAAACACGAAGCAACAGGTTGCTTTCATATTCCTTTTTAGTATGAAGTATTTCTAATTTCATCTCTGCTCTTGAATGATAACTTTGATTCAAAATAATGACTGTCTTTTTTCAGAATGATAGAATATGATGTGTTTGTACACTGTGCAGTTTGAAGGACAGGTGGAAAGCATTTTTTCAGTTATTCAAATAAAATACCATTTTCTTAGATTTATTTCTTCATTGTCCCTGCCTAATTTTAGTACAAAACAGATCACTCCAGAATGCTTTGAAAGACTGTATATTTTTAATTTCTCATTTGTCATGGACAATTCTGCAACCATCTCATTACTATTCCTCTAGAAATTACCAAAACACAGCACAAAAAGCCCTTCTTCCACTTGTCAGCCTCATATTTGACACAGAGCACTCAAACCTCATGTCTTTCCTCCCCTCCTACCCTGGCCCTAATTCACTTAATATCCCTGAAACAGAGAGGGGAAAATGAGTTGGAGGGAAAAATAGAGAAAAATTAAATATAGCAGAAGAACATATTTGAAGTTTGATGAAAGCAGTAAAAGCTGAAAGGACATGATTCTTACAGAGGTTTACTTTACTGGAACTGAGTATTTATCTGCTGCTTGGTTCTAGAATGTGACATTTTTATAACATTTGCTGTCTGTAAATCCCTTGTGATAGAATGGGAGAAGAGGTAAAACAGTCTCACATTTTACAACTGCTTGAGAAGACCATCTATACTTACAGGCTCTAAGGATACAAATACGGGTTATCATCCTTAAGTAATCATGAGAGCACATTTACATTTGTACATTGCCACACAACAGAATAAAGTGGATGTATATTGGTCAGGGAAATTGACAACTTTTACTCAGCTGCATTATCTCACAGGTCACCTAAACAATTTCTCTAAGTATCTGTCTAGGAAAGGCTAATTCTATATTGATCCAGAGCAGTGGAACTGGAATGCAAATTACAAGCACATATGGATTCTCGTCCCAATTAAGTTTCAAGATAACAACTTGAGGATTTAAAAAACAGGAATGCTGAAGGATATGAGAATACATTTTCCAAGTCCTTTTTTAAAGGTGTGAGAGCTGAAAATATTTTCAATTTGCTATGTAATGTGCAGCAAAGTGACTAATGGCATATACAACACACAGTGGTCATATACCTGTATGCATAACTTACTGCATGCTCAAAAACTGTGTGGGAAAGATGGGAAAGAGAGCATGAATAACATGTTGGGGTGAATTCACATACAGATAGGGCCAGTTTTAGCATGGGGAAGGAGAGTTCTGTCTAGAGCCATCTCTCATAAGGGAAATAAATATCTCAATATTGGCACTTTATTTTCAAAATTAAAATATATTTGGTATATGTATTTTAGTATTTCTTGCTATGAAACCATAAAAATCAAGTACAAGCATTTTGAAGTACTTTCTGAAACAAAAAAATACCTTGTTCATAGTTTTAGACATAGCTTAAATATTACTACTAATTTTTGTATTATGTATTTCATTCCACATTTTCCTCATTGTTACTGAGTAGCTAAAGCTACTAACAAAAAAAGGAATGATTTTCTGTTATATTGCATATGTAAATTACCACCAATTCTTTTAGTTCTGTGGTAATTTATAACAGTGTGATTTACAATATTTATTTCTGTTTTAAAAATACAAGCAATATTTTGGGCACGATTTGATAGAGCAAATTACAGTAGTTGGTACAAAAGAAGAAGTCCCTTCCTGTGTGGGGCACCAAAGTTGCACTTCATACTTAGGGGAACTTGTAGAGAACTTAGCAATTGATTTTGCACTACTCTTCAGCATGAAGTGCCTTGCACTGCCCTCCCCAAAAGGTGTTGACAAGCATGAAGTACAGAATTAATTTTAAAAGTAAGGAGGACTTCTTTCCATTTACTCTTGGCAAGTTCTTCAAAGTCATTTGTGAAACTTCACAGGTCTGGTTTCCATTAGAAGATAATGAAGGCTGGTAGTTTCTAAGTACTGCTTCTTGAAAAAACTGACTTATAATTATTTTCATGTTACCTCTGAGCAGTAAGTGGCAGTTTATACTCACTAATGCAGATACAGGGAGTCTGATGCTTAAAAAAATTCAGTAACATATACACCTTGGCATGTCAGGTGAGACTGTCAAATCATCACATGTAAAACAGCCATCCATTAGGGGGCTGGAAAAAGTACTAATCTTCGTACTTCAATAAATATTACTGAAGAATACTACTTGTGAAACTTTGGAAAGTATAATAGTACATGGAGACTGAGTTCATACTGGTAGGTAAAACAGTATCTAGTTTATTGTATGAAACAGAACCACAATGCATATATATAAATTCAGATTTTTCATGTAGCAATACTCTGAAGAGTGATAGGTGCATGGAATGGCACCCAACATGACAGATGGCTTTTTAAGGAAAATGGGAGGTGGCAGTAAAAGATGGACTAGGTAGGAAAATAAAAGCATTACCTGGAACCTCTTTTCAGCAGCAGATGGGAAAGAGAAAAGGATTACTTATACAAGTTTGGCTAAAAGTTAGGTGCCAGTAAATTATTAATATAGATAATTATTGCTGACTTCCTGGTTTACACTTCTTTTTACAAGGGGATTATTCACTTCATAGACTATATAAATCTGTATAGAATTTGTATAGAAAACTTCCATTCACTTAAATGGGAATTATGAACACGTGTTGGCATGAGAATATAATTATTTGGAATAACTCTACTGTAAAGAGAGAAAAAAAGCAGAAGCAGAACCCAAAACCTCTGAACTATACCAAGTGTTTAGAGTCAGCAAACACAACACCTGAATAACTCCAAGAAAGGTTGTGCAGGTTTAACTTCCTGAAATAAGCTGATGCATGGAACAGTCAACTCGCTATAAAAGACAGATGTTCAAGTTCAGTCACAAAAATACATTCATTTATACTAAAATAGAATTATCTCAGCTAACCAGAATATGTGAGGTACTGACCACTACTGATATGTGCTATTTTTTCATGACTACTTAATTCAGTTTATGTTGATTGAAGATACTTTGCACTGGATAGGTTTCCTCAGCCATGTATGATGGAAAATTCCTATAATTTGGCTAGCCAAAACCCCTCATTAATAATTAAAGCATGTGGGCATGTACAGATTATTTCCTAATATTTGTAGTATGCATGGGCACTTTACATTAGTTTCATTAGCCGGTACTTCCACTGGTTTGATAAGCTCTTTTAAGAACCACTAAGTAACTTCACTAGGTGAACACTAGTTAGTTTTTTTCACTTAGAAGTTAAGCAAAATAATATAGGGAACAATTTAGGAAAAAAATTCCTAAAAATTAAGAACACAATGTTAACAACTCACCAATTTACCGACTGATTTTTTCCCCTACTGAAAACAATGGATTTTACTGAATGCTTTCTAATTAGTTTTAACTTTATTTTGCAGTGCAAGACAGATGCACTATTTATTCCTATAGGTAACAGCTAAACCTTTCACAGGTAGCTTGAACAGGTTGTGCAGTCAATAGCATGCAATCCTTCAAGGAGTACAAAATTCAAATTTTTTCGCAGTAAAGCAAAGCCTACTTGGATTCTGTTGATAAAACCAATCTACACAGATTAAAAGCCAAATGCATATCTTCCACATCTCATCAATGGGCCATGCAATTGTGTCTCTAGACATTTCTTTTTTAGTTACAAAGTGAATAGGTTTTTTTCTTTGCATTCAAAATTGAGATTATTTGGTAAACCTTGATATTTTGGTAACTGGGTTTTCAATTCTTCAAAGATCTGGGTTTTAGCTCACCTCTAAGTAAAGGGAGGCCATTCTTTTCCATCATATTGTTCCAGTCTACAGCTTGTAATATAAGCAACTAATAATAACTACATTTATGATTAGAAAGAATGAAAACTGAAATTTCAGGGTTTTCAGTCCTAAGGTTAATGCCCTGCACTAATATACATTCCAATGAGCAAAAAGGTTGGCTTCAAAAAGCCCTGTTTTCTAAAACTAGGATTTTTTCAAGTTAATGTTAAATTTAAACTTTACTGTAATCTAATTTATTCTGCAAATATGGCAAACAGAGAGAAGAAGCTGCTAGTGCAAAGTCCCTTGCTATAGTTTTTCATTTTGACTCCTGGCTTCTCCCCTCTCCCAAATCACACAAGTTGACAATATGAAAGGAGAAGATAAAGATGATTTTTTACAAAAAGAGCTCTGGAATTCATATTTTTTGCATTCATATCACAAATCACAAGACTGACAAACAGAAAAATGTAACTGCATTCTGTTCATTTATGCAAAACATATATGGAAGATGTCTGTATAAAATCTCAGAGTTTCTCGTTCTGTGGCAATTACAAGGTGATAGTTGTGAGCTTTGGATTAAAAATGTTTCATTTCAATAGTTTCCTTCTCTCTCACTGCCTTGGAAGCATAATTTAGATTTATTTACTGTCTGTATTGAATAAAAAAAAAAACTTCTTCACTTCTCAGTCTGTAAAGGACTAGTTAACTAGTTAGTAAATATTTTTTTAGGTTGCTTCCCATTTTGAATACATAAGGATCTAAAATAGGTTATCTATTTCTGCATCTGTCTATATGTCCTTATACACACAAAAAATACTCAAGAAAAAAAAACTAACTAAATAAATAAAATTGGAAGCACTTTTGCAACAACACCTGGTTGTGAATTATATCTGGGAGTATATGCAGAATGAAAAAAAAAATTCAAAATATATAAGCCAGTGGGCTCTTTTCACGCAAGAGATCTCAGCACATGGAGTAGGTAATGGTTTTATCTGCTTGCAAATGTTTAAAACTTATGGTGAAAAATTTTAACTGAAACTCCTGCTTGTTCAATTTTGAGATCTCTTGGTACAGCCATTTGTCTGTAAGGTACATTAACCACAGAACAGCACTGCCCCTTTCACAGCCACAAATAGCCAGCTTCAGGGAGTACAAGAACAGAGTAAGACTGGAGCATTATTCTCCACAGGCATCTCCCAACCTTCAGTGCTGTGCAGTTCAGGGAGTAGCAGAGTCAGAAGTGTTTTCAAAATCGACCATGATAGACTTTTTTTCTGAGTAATTTACCTAGCACAAAAACATACTAGGAAAGAACTCTTAGTAAAGGATAGAAACAGTTTTCAAATGTATTTTGTGCTGCTGAGTATCCATTATGCTATTACACAACCAAATTAGACACACAGTACACATATTTTCACATAAAAATATTATCTATTAACATTATTATTCAGAAATGATAAATAATTCAAATTACCAACCCAAGTGCTGCCTCACAGCAGTGCCATTTTGTGTTTCCAATAGAAGTTAAAATAAGTATCGCAATTTCAGTGATATAGCATGGTAATTTCACTGCTAGAGAATACTATATCATTAGCAGAGCTGCCATTTAACACTGCAAGCAAACCTTAGACCAATTGAATCTGAATGAAATCTTGAGTTCAGTCACAGAGGCAGCTCAGTCTGCAAGTCTGAAGGGTGGCCTAACAGCCTAAGGACTTGCTGTGCTGCAAATTTAACAGCATGTTTTTGCATGTGCACGTATTCTAAGCAGAGCAGATGCAGGAGTTCATAACCTCATGCAGGCACCTACACCAGAGACTGATGTATGAGCACGAGGTGGATCCAGCAGCTCAGATCCTCAAGCAGCACAGGTGCATTGGCAAAACGCTGCAGCCAAGGCAGTCATGCTCCCTTCAGCCCTGCAGCTTTATTAGCTCAGCATGGTGCTGCTCACAGAGCCAGCCCAGGCACCTGTGCATTGTGCTCACTGCACCCCGTGTCATGCTGGACCTCTAACTGTGTGCTGCAGGCATCCACAAGCACTTGGGCAAGCTCTCTGGCTCAGACAGTGAAGTCAAGCTGTTCCTTAGCCACTCCAAAGTATTGAGGAAAGGAGTATGAGCTTTGATCACCTCCTCCCAAATACTCCAGTGTTCACTCACGTCCACTCAGAGCGAGAACTGCACTTATGTTTTGTCCCTTAACCCTTTTCTACCTATTAATATGCTATTTAATAGCAAAGAGGTAAATCCCTCGCTTCTGTTGCAAATTGTAACTACTTTCCAAAGCAGCTCAAGTTATTAAAATGCATTTAATCCTGGACTTCATGTACATGAACTTACCTTACTACCCCCTGCCTTCATAGGAAGCAAAAATAGAGTAATAAAAATAAAAAAAAAAAAATTAGTACCTATGACAGTAGACTAAAACATTTCTGAAACATTTACTAATCTTATACAACATTAACATCAGAACAGAAGTCAAAATACATACAGTAACCATAGTCTGGTTTTATTATTCACCAAAAAAAAGTCTGTGAAGTTTTAGGGCCCCAAACTTTTCAACAATGCAGGTAATGGAATTCTTTCATGATCTTATTTTGCATTCTAATCACAATTTAATTATCTTACTACAGAATTAATTCTCTTAGTAATTTATCTGAAACTAAAAAATACAATTCACTCAGCTTCCAGAAAGAGCTTTTGAAAAAAACACAAGAGGTTTACAATTTCATTAAAAAGAAAAAAAATATCTTTAATCAAAGCTTTCATGCCATGCACATTATTTCTTTTTGATTTCCACATCAAATACATCTAATTAAAAAAGAGAAAGACCATTTCTCATAAATGCAAGACAGGGAACCACAGCTTTATACACAGGCACCCCACTCTCTCCTACAGCAACACAACTTAAAAACAAAAGAGGATATGAAACTCCCACAAAAGTCACACTGCATTTCTCAACAAGGGTATCACAGACTTTTCCAGCTTCACTGTGGAAAGAGGCGTGAGCATTGCCACAGAACTCCTCACATTCCTGCAAAACTTTCTACTCTCCCATTTGCTTACACCCTGTTATACCCTGTTGTTTTCCTCACTTCCCTCTCTTTAGTATCAGCGTTCCCCAGTTGTCTTATTAGGAATCCCTCCTTCCTTTTTCCTCACATATACTGTCCACATCAATTTGGTGGACAACAAACAACTTTCAGGGTCCCATGCTCAGCTGCAGATTCCACAACAGTTAATGTTCTAAAGGTTATAAATTGTTTTTGGTATTTTGCATTTGTTTTATTTTCTGCGTTTATTGTAGTCTGCTCCCCATCCTATTCTCTTCTAAAGCATACAGTAGTGAACCAAGATACAAAACTAACACTGTGAAGCAACCAACTCCATTTTCCAAGATTCATTAATAAAAACTGCAGAACCACTGCAGACAGAATTTTTCAAAGAAAGGTAGAAGTTATGTAGAGAATGAAGTAATGCAAGGAGCAAATGGAGCTGAATTCATCAGAGCAGTTTGTTGGCAGAACCAAAAAACTGAGAGCTGTCCTTCCCTAAAACAATCGTACAGGCTCACGCCTATAATGCCATCACTAACCACCAGTCAGCATTTCAGTTTCCAAAAAAACATATTATTAAACACCAGCAAATAACTCAATCATCTCAAGGAACTCCCCAGACATAAAAATATGCATACATAGTTTGTAATCTTTTGTGCTCTCTAAAAATAGATACAACCTAGTCCTTTGAGCTACTTTTCTTTTTTTCTTCAAATAAGTATTTAGATTCTTTTTATACATATCGTTCTAAGTTAAGAATTAAATATTCCAATATAATTTTGTTCTACTATTCTTTTCAGGTTGAGTTTTTGGCTAGAATTGTAATTTAATAATTACCTTTCATCCAATGTTGGCTCCTTTTGTTGCAGATGAGGCTTAATTCCAAACATTGGTCTAATGTTTGTTGATAAGGCTTTGATGGTGTAATTAATTTCATTTTCCCTTGTCACATCACTGTCATAACCTAACAAAACCAGAGGGAAGAGTATCAAACCAAAATAAGGTACAAGAGCAACAATCTAATCTTAATTTGTGCAGATTTCAACAATGTACTAGATTACAAAAACAATTATAGCATGAATTATCACTAACATAAATACACAATAGAAAGAAAGTAGCTGGGAATCATGCACATTGTTAATAAAAGACATTAAAAGAAAAAGAATTCCCTACAACATCTTTGTGGGAAAAAAATTACTAAAGAGTCAAGGGACTTTAAAAGCCACCCCACTTCTGCTTGGTTGGCCTTAACTACAGTCACTAACAAAGAACCTCACTACCTGATACCTGCTCTTAAGACCTGTAAGATTCAGTGCCTGGCTGTTCTCAGTTCCAGGATCCATCCATTACCATGGAATCTATACGTTTGCACAAGGTTCCTACACAATGCTTAGGGCCAGCAAGGCACATCAAGATAATGTTTACCATAGTAAAAGAAACATGTGGGACACTTACTCTCTCACTTACTCTCCATTATTTTGTTTTTTCAAAGATAGAGATTACTAACACCAACAATGTGATGGTGAATACTTCTTAACTCTAACGGAAAATAATAGGATCTGACCTAGAGAAACTTTTGTGGCTAAAGATGGCAATGTCTTTTCTTGTAAATCTTCACACACCTTGCTTTCTTTTAGAGTACTTTTGAACACACAGCTTAAGAGGGTTCTGTGTAAAGCAGCAGAGCCTAGGGAAGATTATAGGGCTAAGATATTCTAACAGGTCTCAAGCAGAGGCTGAACAGAAACTCCGAAGATTGCAATTTTTGACTAAGTTAAAGGCTGAGAAGTCCTCCTAGAGGCAATTAAATTACTTTTTGTATTCTTCAGTACTTTTAAGAGGACAGTGATGAAAAATTCTTTTCCAATGAATGTTTAATATGTCTTTAATACTTAATGTATTTTTTTGGTCATTTAGCATGTTTTAGTGACAGCTGAAGTTTATTTATTACACAGAGCTATTTAATGAGAAGCAGTGATAATTTAAAAATTCTTGAACACTGAGGAGTTGACAAGGAGGAAAAACCACACTTGGGAGAAGAGAAAACAAGTCTGGAGGCTCATAAACCCTTGGAATTGTAACATGAAAAAGAAAACATAAGTATGGAAAAAACAGTAGAAGTTAATGCTACAAAATAGAATTAACACTTTATAACTACTGATATTGTGACCTTGAAATAGATACATAAACATCAGCCTACTTCAGGCTTCTATGTTTCCATGTTATGGAAGCAGATGCTATAACATCAAGGTAACTATGGTCTCACATTATACAGATTTCAATATAATTTCTTAAGAATTAGTGACCAAATTCCAACAGTGATGATTCTATTTTAAACATAGATTTTCGGTAGCTATGTATAATTGATACTTAATATTTTTCATTTACAAGATATCAAATGTCTCTTTATGTACTCTGACTCAAAGCAGTAACTCAAACACTTCATTATCATTTTCTTCACAGCAGTTTATCAGTCCTTTCCCCAAAACCAAATTTTATTTAACATTTTTGAAGAGTATTTGCTACTTAAGATAGAAACAATATATAAATTATTTCTACATTTTCAGTTTTCCATTAATAAAATCTTCTTGAAATAGCATAATCCAGCTAGTTGTATAAATTACTACTGACCTCCATCTTCTTCAGAATCTAGATCAGACTCTTCACTGTCACACTGCCTGCTATCCCGATGTCCTTCCATCTCATAAGTCCACAGCATTAATGAGGTGTCTGCTCCTCCAACAGTGACCAACAAACTGTCATCGTAGGTCCAACGGACATTTGTCACATGGGTGCTGTGAGCAACATACCTCTTAAATTTTCCAAACTTTCCCTAAGGGAAAAAAGAAGGCAAAGATGAAATTTACCCAGTCTGCTAGACAAAACTGACATATGTTGCCAGCACAATGACATCATCTTAACTTCTTTACGGTTCATGCTCCAGCTATTTTGTATTTCATATGATTGTAACGCATGATTTGCCAAGTGCCCCTCCTATAGCAACTTCACGAAATGTTAACCTTATCTTCATATCAACCATAAAAGAGTTAGTTTATAAACAGATTCCAGCAATAAACACTGGATCACTTTTTATAAGAGAGACAATAATATGAGCTGGAATAAAATTCCCATAGAATATTTTAAGTCAGTACTTGTGCACTGTTACCATCCTTAGCATGGCAACATTTCACATTTACCAGGAAACATACAGGAAAACTAGAGGTACTTGAAGAGCAGTAAAAATACAATGTGCTTCTGGAATGGCTTTTCTATGATGTGTGATTAAACACTATTAAAGGTCTTCATCTTAGGAAAAAAAAATACTAATATTGGACAGAATGAAGGTCCTTAAAATCATGAATGCAATGTAGGTGAAAAAGACATGTTCATTGTCTTCCAAAGCATCCTCATTCTTAAAATTTTTCCTATTCATTTGCCACAGTCCGCAGCTGGACACTGCATGAGATGGCTCTACAGTCTCACCTGGAATGATCATTCTTACTCACTGGAAGTTTAATGCATTGCAAACTGCAATGTAATACTGAATGCTTTCTTTGATCAAAATGAGAAAAATATAAAAGCATTCTTTTCTTCTGAGTGATGAATTTTCAGAGTTTTGAAAAGGCAGATTTATAAATAAATACTTTCCATAAACAGCTGAAAATTACTTACTTTAGCAGGGTATCGAAACAGTTTCACAAATCCAAAATCATCTCCTGTGGCTAATACTTTACTATCACTCGTGAGGCATGAAGCAGTTACATCTGTGACTTCACCAATTATTGGCCAGATCCCTTCACAGCAAGAGCCCAAAACACTTGTCCATGATGCCCAGCCAATCTTTTCTACCTACAAAACAACACATTTGAGACAGAGAATAGTTCTTAGGCATTTTTCTTCCATATCCGATTTCAATAAAAAGTCCTTGCACTGAAAGATACATCACATCTAAAAGATAGTATTTTAATATATTAATCACTTATTTTTTTACCATTCAAAATTTCATTTGAGACCTGTAATTTTACCTCTATGAAATTTCAATTCCAAAACTTAAGTATTTTGAAAATTTTTACCTTAGCTGCTGTTTCAGGCTAAAGAAAACAAATTATGTTTTCCAACATTGCCTTTAAATACAATGGAAAATATAATTTGGAAATTACCCATTTTTGCTCTCTGCCCTATGACAACGCTCTATATTTGAGAAAAAAAAAAAACTACAATATACTGCTCTTGCCTATATGTATTATGCAAACTGTATTACATTGTTACATAAAGACAAACATGAGGTTTTCCACAGCAAGGTTAAGTAATCTGCAATAGGTTTTCAAAGGTGTTTAGGTACTAGAAGAGATACACAGAAGACTAGTAAGATTTTCATGAATCAGCCAAATGCCTGTTTCTTAATTGAAGAGAAAAATGTGAAATCCCCTACATATTTTATTATTTTAAAAGTTTAAAATTACAGGTGTATACATCATTCCCTCTTATGTAGTCTGCATCATAAGTCTAATTTGCAAGTAAGTTAAGAAGGCAGTACAGTTCCTCACCTCCAAACTCGGAATAGTCTGTTTTTTCCCTCGAGGGGCTTCAAAAAACAACTGCTCTTTAGCACCAGTGTTGACTTGCAAAAGTTTTCCTATAAAACATATGACATAGATATTGTATGTTAACATAGAAGATATCATTTTACAGAAGCAAAAAAGCAAGGTTAGTTTGAATTTTTTATTGCTAACAGCATTGCATCATTTTTTTTTTCTATTGGAAAAAACTGCATACCTATATAATGGACTGGAAGTATGGTTTTCTAAAGAGATCTAAGTCCTTTGACCCCTTAAATTCACAACCCTTTCTCCTCTCTTTGAAAGCTGTACTAATGCATCACTTTTCTCTCCTTATTATGGCTGTCCATCAGATGGTAGACAACATGTACTGGGTAATGTACTGGCAATTCAAAACTTGTTTATGATTACTGGCTGTTGATGCATGTGCTTTTGGGATGGAGAAGCACAGATGCTGCCTGGCCACCAGCTGATCCCAAGCAGGTGACTTCTTTACACCTCTATACTACTTCATTTCTGAGGGAAATTCTCACCAGTTTCTGTCCTCTTTCAAAATCCTCAAAGAAGCTAACTTAAAACACTCTTTCAAAATAAATCAGACTGTTTCAGAAGTTACTATGTAGAGGAATACGAACATGAACAAATATATTGCACAATTGCACAGCCTTGCTTTTTAATGAAACAGGACTAAATTTAGTATTTTGATCACATATTAATACCCTGGAACACAGGAAATCCAGTCTTTCTGCTATGTGTGACAACAAAGATACATATTCCTGAGTTACAGATTTGTAACTGATTTACACATTACCCAGTATATTATTAAAGGAGTAGAAACATAGAATCATGGAATGTTTGGGGTTGGAAGGGACCTTAGAGACCATCTAGGTCCAATCTCCTGCCACTAGACCAGGTTGCTCAGAGTCTCATCCAGCCTGGCCTTGACCACTTTCAGGGATGGGGCATCCACAACCTCTCTGAGCAGCCATTTCCAGTGCCTCACCATACTTACAGAAAAAATTTCTTCCTAATATCTAATCTAAACATACCCTCCTTCAGCTTAAGACCCTTCTCCCTTGTTCTATCACTAACTGCCCTTGTGAAGTCAAATGATAAAACAGGAAGGATTTTTTTAAAAATCCAAACAAACCAATCTATAGAGACAAACCATTTTACTTCAAATTGCACAACTTCTAAATACGTATGTGGCAGTAAAAATCATGAGTTTAATATTTATTCAGATGCTGTGAGAGCATATTCATAAGCTGAAGAATCAAATCTGTCAGTGATACCACAAATCCATACTATACATGTACTTTGTTAGTCTATAATGAAAACAGTCTTCCAGTACATTTTTACAGTGAATTCTGCTTACCTCTTATGTCCCAGTCCATGTGTGTGATATAGCTGGAGGCTCCCTTGCAGATTCCCACTCTTTTACTGCTCATTACATTGTAAATATCTACAAAGTTGTCACAGGATGCCACAGCTAAGTACTTTCCAGCCCCTAAAACACATCAGTACAAACACAAAATATTTTCAAAAAATTTTAGTGTTTGTCATATTAAGCACAAGTAAATTCTGAATTTAACCATATGCAACTTGGATGTTTTTGATATCAGCTTGCTAATTTATACATATTCTCTGACAAACTGATTTTCATTTCACATAATCAGCATTAAACAGAAAACTATGGTATGATTGCATTTTCAAACAATAAAAACCATTTGCTGAAATTTTAAGCATTTATGGTATTCAGAGAATGATAAGGCTTAGGGAACCAGAAAGTAATGTTGTATGGGAATTGGTATCAGTAATTTGCATCAAATTTCTCCAACAGATGAGTATTTTAACTAAAGTAGGCTATGCATTTTGAGTTCCTAAAATATGAGCTATAATGTTGGAAAAAAAACCTAGCCTCACTTAGAGTACTAAGAGGGGAAAAATAAGAAAAAGAAAAAAAAGTTGCCAGGAGTTTCTGACACATCAGTTTCAAGTATTCTTATTAGATAAGAGCAACATCAGTGATGTGCCAAACTTATGCAGGTCATAAAGTGCAACCCTAGGGAGCTGCTGGATATTCACAATTTCAAACTGGCTGTTGTATTCAGGAGGTTACTATAGGCAAACATATTCCAATAATCTCATCCTTAAGTAAGCAACACAGGATGTCACACCATGGTCTTTCAAAATGTTAGTATTAGTTTTACTGACCTATTTTTTACATCTAAAACTACTACAAATCTTCACTACTTTTATCTCTTAAATGTGATTAAGTCTTACTTGAACAACCTTGGTATTAGAATTTTCATTTAAAAAAAGAAATCACTCACCAGGAGAAAATCTGATTTCTGAAATAACATCTTTCCTGTGCTGGAAAGAGACCAAATCCTCCAGGGTATCTGCATTAACTATCAAAAAACTTCCATCGTTGAGACCAACAGCTAATGCTTTTCCATCAGGAGAAAAGCAGCAACATCTGCCTCCTATGAGAAATAAAGAAATTGCATTCAGATACATTTACAGTGCATTATCCTTCTTTCAGATCTATTTTTCCATTAGCACAGGAAAGCTATTCTTATCCTAGAAAACTTCCAAGGAAGTTTTCCAGATGCTGCCAAAATAATTTCCAAGTTGTGACAGCATACAAACAGGTACACAGGCCCAGAATCTTGGAATTTGCATATTAATTGATATCTGTTCTACATTAGTAATACAGATTAATCACTATTGTCTGTATATTTCTAACTTGATCTCTTTCTTTGTATCTGGTGCTGCCTGTTTGTTACCATTTGCTCTGATAAGGAGAACACAGCTGGAAAAGACCCTCTGGATTCACAGAATTCAGTCATTTGCTATCACAAACAATAACTCACTAAGTCATAGAATCCCTCCAATAAACATGCCAGGGTTGTTTGAAAAACAGTTTAATTTCCAATTTAAATTTATGTATGGTCAACTTTTATAGATTTATTTTCATGTCAGAATTTTCTGTTAGCATACATATTTTCCCCTACTATTTGTTCCTCTGATTAACCTGGAGACTGAAATCCTTTACTTAGATGGCTTCACCACAAGGCTTTGCATTTATTATCCTGTAGTTCCTTTCTTCATTCTCAACTTTTAGTTTAATTATACTCAGCTGAACACAGATGAGAAATGTACACCAAAAATACCCTGATTTTTGTGTTGTAATTTCTATGAATACTGCACTATGTCTTGGGGAAAATACCTCACTATCACATGTAATTGTCATCCTGCATTCAACAACATCCTGAGCCTTCTGCTCTTTAAGTTACTCCTGACCTACACAGGCATTTTTCTTACAGTCACTGAATCTGCCTTTTATCATTAACAAGTATTATTTCAATTCCATTACTCAGTCTGCAGAAGCATACATCTTTTTCTGTACAGTACACAGGAACTTTTTAAGATTGCCAAAGCATCTCAAAATGTGTCTCATCAGCAAATAGAGACGTTTTTTGCCAAAAGTACACTTAAATATATTAATATCAGCTTTAAAACTTGAGCAGAGTTCACCAACTAGAATCTCTGCTTATGTGAGCTTGTATCTCTTCTACATTTATTTTGTCAATCTAAATCATCTTCAATTAAGCTTCCCCTTATGTTTGAATCAAACTGCATTGCTGCATGCCAAACAGATAAAGCCTACTGTATTCCTTTATCTAGCAAAGCATACATAGAATTAGAAGCTTGTCAGGGCCAGTTTCACCTAATCCTGAAAAAAATCACCTTATATGATGTCACTTAAAACAGATTTTCCATCTGTCAAAATACAATTTATTTATATCCTAAACAACAAGTAAAAATTTTATGATTTCTCTTTTCTTGACATTCTAGATCCTTCAAACATTCACAAAGAAAATTACATTTCTTCTAAGATTTCTTCCAAAAATTTCTAGATTCAAAGTCTCAAAAAAGCCTTGCAATATTATAAGCAACATAGCATTTATGTAATTGACTCAACTTTTATTGTTAATTCACTGACTTAAATAAGTTACAAGTGCAAATAATCTTCAGAACAGCACTACACAGAATTTTTTGTGCAGATTCATTAGCTTAAGGGCTACATAACTCGTGACCATAGCATTAATAAAATAATTTGAGCAAAGAAAGGAATTTATTCTGCTTTCAATTCCTGCTTTCAAAAGATTCATAATGCTTGTAAATGTCAATTTCATCAGTAAATATTTTTCATACTAAGCATCTTACCCTTTTTCAATTTGCGAACAGCTAACATACAATGGCTAGGAGATAAATCCCATATTCTTAAGGTTTTGTCATCACTTACAGTGGCACAAATAGGTAAATGAGGATGAGTAGCTAGACCCCAAACTTCCCCCTCCATGTGACCCTGAAAAAAACACAACAAATCAGATTTCTTTTTATTTTAAACTGAAATATTAAATGATACATTTACACTAAAAAAAAAAAAAAAAAAAAGAATATGCATTATTTAGAGGATAATAAATATCTGAATAAAACCACAGAACTCCTGAAAAAAATCCACTCTGCTACTTGTGCAAAATTATAGTAATTTGTTCTACAGAAAGCTTCTGCAAAATAATCCTCACACACATGTATGTCAGTGGCATGGCCAGTGGGACTGAGTGCACCCTCAGCAGGTTTGCAGATGGCACAACACGCTGGAGGGAGGGCAGCCCATGCAGAGGGGCCCAGCAGGCCTGGCACGTGGATCCATGCAATGAAGCTCAACAAGGCCAAGGGCAAGGTCCTGCACGTGGGTCAGGGCAAGCCCAAGCACAAACACAGGCTGGGCAGAGAATGGACTTAGAGCAGCCCTGATGAGAACTTTGAGGTTTTGGTGGACAACAAACTGGACACGAGCTGGCACTGTGCACTTGCAACCCAGAAAGCAAAGTGGATCCTGGGCTGCATCAAAAGAAACATGACCAGCAGGTCAAGGGAGGTGATTCTGCCCCTCTATTCCACTCTGGTCAGACTCCAGTACTGTGCATCTCTCTGGAGTCCTCAGCACAAGAGAACATAGACCTGTTGGAATGGGTCCAGAAGAGAGCCACAGAAAGGGTCAAAGGGCTGGAGCACCTCTCCAGGCTGAGAGAGGAGGGGGTACTCAGTCCAGAGAAGAGAAGGCTTCAGGGAGGTCTTGTTGCAGCCTCTTAAAGGGGGCTTATGAGAAATACAGGGACACTTTTTAGTAGGGCTTGTAGTGACAGGACAATGGGTAATGGGTTTAAAGTAGAAGAGAGTAGATTCAGACTAGATAGAAGAAAGAAATTTTTTATGACAAGGGCAGTAAAACTGGGAGAGCTTGCCCAGAGATGTTAGAGCTGGCCCATCCCTAGAAACATCCAAGGTCAGATTGCATGGGGCTCTGAACAATCTGATCTGTTTGAAGATGCCCTTGCTTACTGCAGGGGGTTTGGACAAGATGATCTTTAAAGGTCCCTTCCAACCCAAACAGTTCTGTGAACTAGGTTTTTCTTTACCTTAGGTTCTAATATTTTCTTTTAACAGACATAGTTCTTTATGTATTGCACTGTCTACTCAGAGAGGACAGAGTCCAGAGATTTCTACTTAACTATGAAAGAAAATACTATGTTGATGCAATGTAAAAATCTGTTTAGTAGTCAAACTTAAACAATGCAGTTGTTTGGTATTGCAAAATTTTTTACGTAATTACAAGTAAAATCTCAAAACAAATGACAAGGAGACAACTTTTAAAAATAAGAGTAATTAGTACTCAAGAGAAGTTAATAAGTAATTTGGAGGAAGATCCACTATTTCACACACTTTTCTTATTTTTTTCAAAGCACATCTATGATTTTGGTCTCTTTGGATGGATGAACTCATTGAACAAACTAGTAATGAAATTCTATGTCCTATATTGCTCATTAAGGAGTCATAATGGTTTAGTCTAACTAAAAGTGATAGTAAATCACTAACTTCATTAGTAGTTAAAGTGCTTCTTATTGCACAAGTCTTCACTTGAGAAATAAAATCATGTTAGTGGTATGACATATTTGACTGCTACTTAAAACACACCTGAACCAGCAGAGTTATTGGTCCACTTTTATCCACCTCCAATATTTCACCATTCTTTGTGCCCACTAGAATATGACCATGTCCTAATGATATGGCACGTATAGAAGGATTATCTTCTAAGAGGAGACCTAGAACATTAAAATGTTAGAAGATACAATTCTCAATTACACCTTAAAGAGGATCTTTCACACTTATGCACATCACATTCTCACTGTGGAAAAATCTACTCTCTTACTGTAGAAAACATTCCTGCATGAACCAACATGTCTGGATTCATTTGTGAGGATTTAGCAATACATCAAAGAAGTTAAATAGGCCTGACTCTGTGCATGTTAGTTATCAACTAGAACACTATATTGCTACCAATTATGGTACCTCCAATTCTAGCTTTTTGTTAACAAGCCATAAGACTCTGGAGTACAATGTTTTCATTAATGAGTATTTATATTCATCATATTTGAAAATCAAATCATGTACTTTACAACACAGCAAACATAATTTTAAGGGAAGGGGATGGAAGAGAAAAAACTATCTAGAATGAAAATACAGGGAACTGTAAATTAGCATTAAGATCAAGAATAAGTGGTAGAAACGGGAAAAATAGGGAATGAAAATGTTCTTTAATTATTTCAAAAGATATATGCATTTACAGAAAACTAACTATTAATTTATTGACTACTAATTAATTAACTACTAATACTACTACTACAAAACTAACCACAATTCTGAATTCATTCCTTTCTCTGAAATAAAAAAGATCAGGCAAGATACTCCATGATAAGAAATATAAGAGGATTTTTGCTTGACACTTTAATAAAAACAAAACAAAGCAAGAAAACACCTGGATGATAAGAAACTTAAGCTGGATCAATTAATTTAGGCTAATAGTAAACTAAATATTATGACCTGCATCCACCAAATGTGCAAACAGACCCTACAACACACAACTCCAGTCCCAACAGAAAAATTAGTTATTTAGAACCAATAAAGCTTAAAAAAATTATTTTAGTATTTATTATGTCAAATGTGGATTCCCTCTTACTGTGGAAAGCAGTTTCACAAAGATTTCTAAAGTAAGTATTTCAAAAATAGAACAAAACATAGGATAAAGTCTGTGTTACCTTTGGATCCAGGAGCCAGAGCAGCCCTTTTGATGGCATAGGTTTTGAGACAACGTTCAAAGGTATCATCCCAGAGAGCTACTACTCCATCCTTTCCTCCAGTGACAAATCCCTGGGGGAAAAGAAATAAAAATCACTAGTTATATTTGATTACTATCTTTCCTTAATTTTTCAGTGATTTCTGCCAATACTGAAAATGGACTATATACAACACTGTAATGCACAGAGCTACAGATGTTAGAGATGAAAAGAACAGGAGCAACAAAATGAGTGATTTCTCCTCCTGATGAAGGCAGCATAGTTCTGTACAGTGCATGTACAGGGGCTGGATTTAGTTCTAACCTGTATGCTTCTACCATTCTAGAAAAATTAGAACCAACATATTATTGGGATTTCCTTGATACTTAGCCTCCATATCCCTTTGGCATTTCTTCTCATTACTCAAAACAAGACTTAGTATTGCAAAAATTTGATTAGTTCTTATATTTTCAAATATATGCACATTTGTGCCATTCTGTCTTTAAAAATTTTAAATAGGTATTTAAAAAGCAAGAGGTGTGGTTAATACTGAAATCATTAGTTCTTTCCTTCAGAGCACTCAGTTCTTGTAGTATGAATAACACGTGTTGTTCAATGCTGCTTCTCTGAAAGGCAAATATTGGAAGGTAGAGTCTAACACAGCAAAACACCAACATATACATAACATTAAAGACAAAAATAATCTAACTGGAACACTCATCCATATTTAAGCACATGCTTAAAGGCTTTCCTGGGCTAAAAGGAAGTCAAGAATCTGGAGAAAGTACTTAATGATCTACAGATTGAATTTTATCTATTGGTAGACAGTAATTACACTACAAAATAGTACAGGTATGATCTTCCTCTCTTACAAGTTCACATATTCCATTGAACACACTGATGCTTAAATCAGTTACTGTTATTTCTTTAGTAAGAGGTTATGAAAATTACTGAATGAGATGTCACTGACCAGAAGGGTTTGAGAAACAGCATGCTACATAACAAGAATAAGAGACTGCATAAACACTATTTTGCGCTAATGCATAAAACACCATTTTGAATTTGGACCATTCAAGGCTTTTCTGTAATGAAGATAAGGACATGGATTCCTGAGTCTGGGAAAGGTATGGCTTTATCATAGACTTTTTTTGTCCAGACATAAATAAGCAATGAGCAGTTTATTTACTTTTTCCAATGCGTGCATGCTGAACACAGGACCATCATGTGCTTTGACAGTTTTTATGAGAAACACATCTCTCCAAATACACACATCCCCCGTGGAGGTTCCAGAGAACGCCATCTCTTCTGTCCAGCCATATACTGCACACATCATTGTGTCAGTTCTTCCCAATGCACCTATGCAGCCCTTTCTCCCAATTAGTCCTCCTCCTGGTTCAGACCAAAAACAAGTCATTAGACATCTGCTTGGAACTATAGTACAAGAACTATACCCAAAGCAACAAGTCCTTTTCTTTTAGTCCACCCATGCTCCCCAAAAAAATGAGTTTCAGAAGAGATCTCACAAAATAAATTTATTGTTTGTCAACTTTCACTACAATAAAAACTAAAACCAAACAAAATAACCAAACAAAACCAAAAACAAACAAACAACTAAACCCAAAAGACCCAACCTTACTCTTAAATTACTATGTTTTTTTCTTCAAAATCATCATCTCCAAGCTTTTATCACAGTTAAGATTTCTTTCTAAAGAATTTGTAGTAGCTCTTTTAGTAAATATTCTAAGACACTTTGTTCTTTCTGTAGATAGCAAGCTCAATTGTGAAAATTAATAATTTACATAGACATCAACACCTTGCTCTCAGGCCATCTTGGTTAATTTCTGTTGGAGCTAGAACTGAGAAAAACAGTGTAAGTTTTTTCATAACACAGTTTTCTCTACACAATTAATCTTTATCAGGACTCATGTGAGTTCAAGTACATAAATTGTGCATGAATTATTAGAACATTCTTAGCAGATAAGCTTCTGTAGCACATGTGTTTTTATATATGAATTGAGGTGTGAAACAATCACATTCACACGAGTATCAGGGAATGGGTTTTTCACTGTTCAAAATTTCTCAAGCAGAATTAAACTTGGTTTTTAATTCTCAAGATCAGTAGAGGTATCTAGACAAAGAGCTCTCAACTGGCAGATGTGTCCTCTTCAAGTACTTTGTCTGAATTTTGTATGTGAATTTTTTATAACTTCGATATTATTTATACCTTAATATTATTTATGCCTTTTTACAGCATATGTGCTGTAAAGGTTCTTCTTCCAAAAACTGTTCTATGATTTTAGAGCAGCACTGTAAAATTTTAATATTATTACTAGATATAAAAAGAGACAGTAGAAAATGCAAGGTCTTTTCTTCTTATGTAGCTCTAGCTCCATGGCAAATTGATCTTAAAAAGAATTTCCACTACTGCCATAATACCAATTAACATTATTACTGCTAGGGCAACACTAACTAAGATAGACAAAGAAAACATTTGCCTTTCATGCACAAAGCATACAGTAAGAGATGCAATAGTTACACTGTCAGCAACAGAATGTGCTCTAATTCTGAAAAATGTTCTTACCTGCTCTCCGCCAGAATTTCATGTGTTTAATTCCAACTGTAATCAATTTATCAGGCATGTAAGGATTAATCTTAACAACAAAAATCTTATCTTTGCTTCCCCTGAAATGCAAAGCAAAAGAATTTAAATATAAGTGTAACTCTTAATATTTTTAAATAGGGTTGGGAGCTGGTTTTTGTTTTATTTTTATGTATACCTCCTCTAGCTTGCTAACATTTACTTTCAAATCGTTATTAATAGTTTATAACGAGAAAGTAGAAAACTAAAGAACAACATACTGAGTCCTGTTCTATTTTCATTACCTTTCAGTTTCCAAGGCAGGTGAGTAATTATGTTACTTCAAAGAGCCACAAAGAGGCATTTTCATTGCAAAAGAAAATGTATTTGCATTAAGTTTGGGTATATGGCATTTAGATCTTTGACAGCTCATAATGACACCTAAAGAAGTCAAAAATCTTATTTTAAGTTTGCTTATCTTGAAAACAAACTGCCATTGTCATTCACCATTTAGCTGATTTTTCTGTTTTTTGTTAGAAAAAATTTATGCTGCTATTACATCTTTGATGGAAATTACAGTTGGTTCTAAAAACATTAAAACCTCTTGGGTTTTAAATTTCTTACTATGCTTCTATAAAACTAATGCTTTGCTTCAGTCCTACAGTTTGAAAAACAGCTTTCGACTATGCTTGCTATCTATGCAAAGCAATGCCTATAGATTGTTTTTCTTTACTTAAAATGCAGAAGAGCCTCCAATCCCTAATTTTTGCTCCTTGTTCAAAGGTGGCAATCTCTCATTTTCTCTCCTTTCAGACCACTAGATGAACTAGTGGCTGAATAAATGAAAGAGTTCCTTCCAAACTCACAGTCATATTCAAAGTACAGATGCTGCACTCAAAAATTCTAATCAATTCCTTTGATTTGTGGGTGGGAGAAAAGAAAAAAAAATGTGAAAGGCAGATAAATGTCTTCAGAGAAGCCAAGATAACTGGGCTTTTGACAAGTAGCTGGGAAGGGAGTACCCTTCTTTATCTACAACATCTATTCAGAATTTTCATTCTTTAGTGGATAAGAAATTCAACATGTGTTTAAAAACACAATGAGAGTCAATTAAATTAAAGAATAATAATGGATGAAAGGGAAGCTGGCACTTTTTTAGCTGTACTGCAAAGAGTAACAAATCTTTTTAAAATCTACTTAGAACAATGTTTAGAGTATAAGCACTGAATCCAGACAGAATGGGACAAAACCCACTCACACTACTGCTCTATTTAAAGCAATAGATCCTTAGGAAAAAAAAAGTGTCAAATGTTTAAATAATATTACTCAGAACTAGAAATAGGATTCTATCTTGTAGATGACAAACAATTTAATAAACATATATTAAATAATCTGTGCAGACACAAAGAAACTTCTGAAATATTTAACCTTTGGATGTTACTTAGACCAATTTCCTGTTCAAAGGCAGAGCTGACTTCAAAGTTAGGTTAGGCTGGTCAAAACTCAGGAAAAGGAAAGAACCCTGAAGAAAAAAGAACTCTGCAAAACAACTGCAAATGACTATTCCAAGAAAGGTGTGACCCTTGATGAAAAAGATCTGAACATACCATATATCACCATCTTTAAGAGGGCAAACACAAGTGCATAGAGTTTTAAAGAAAATATTTCAGAACACAGTAATGTTTTCTATGCCATCTTTCTTCACCAGCTGAGCAGTCACTATAATAGTTCTTGTTGACTATCAGACCTTCATTTACTTCTTCCACAGAAAGTTTCTAACATGACATAAATATTATTGCCTGCATCACCTATGTAATAGAAATTGCTAATTTATTAGAGAACTCTTATTTTTTAATGAATATATTTTTCTTACTGACATTTGATAGTAAATCTAGGTACAGATTTTAAAACATAGTTAAAATTCCCACCTCACTGCTGAAAGCTTTTCTCCTTTCTTCCAATCCCAGAGTACAATAGTGTGATTATCATCTATTCCAACAGAAGCCAATCGTTTCCCATCCGCTAGAATAATAAATTTATTATTAAGAGAGTAGATAGATAACTATGTTGCAATAATAAGAAATCATATTCAAAATATTGTATCTGCACAAATATTATAAGAATGTATAAACAAGTAAATAAGCATATGATATTTTTAGAGGCGTGTTTTTTCATCCGTTTGCTTTTAAACTTGGATGAAGTGCAGCACTTTAAATTATCCTGTCTCTGAATTTGAACTTAGATGCTCTCTGTTCATATTAAATCCCTTGTTCAGTTAGCTGCTGACATAGTTGCACAAAAACATTCATCATAGGTTGTTCTTGTGAAAATTTTATGTTCACTCTGAAAATCTCTATTCATTTCTGAACAGGAAGGAACTGAAGCCATACCATGAAATTTGTGAAATGCCCTTAAACTTAGCAGCACTACGAAGTCTTGGAAAAATTTTGACACATATTCCATATTAACCTTCAATAAACAAGCTGCTTGTGCTCACTCAAGATCAATGACTTTCTGACATGTATCCATTTTTGGAATTGCTACATATCCATGCCAGAATTTGAGAAATGAGATTCATATCTTGAAAAAGGAGAAACAAAAGTAAGAAGCATCAAAGACCACAAACCATTAATCTTTGTGATCACACATCTTTGCTGTGAGTTCAGAGATCTTGTCCAGGAAATCCAAACAATTAAAGAATGAATAGAAGCTAGTGGAGCAGAGGAAATTTAATATTGGTACAGGAATTCAATGTAGGGAGTGCAAAAATCTCAAGGGATTTAACTGATAGTCTTATGTTAGTTTAAGGTGGAGAGAGATCCTGTGTTTCTGACCAGAACTCTCTGACTGGACTTCCTGAATGTAACAGTGTGCTACCAACATAGTATTCAGGATTTCATTTAAAAAAGAAAAAATCACACACCCAATCAATTTGCTCAAAAATGTTTCTTACACAGCTGTAAAGCAGACACAACACTCCAGATCTGTGCACCTGCCTCGTACGACCAAAAGAAATTCTGAAGTGCTCAGCTCAGCTGTTAAACAGGACAGTAGCTGTTCTTGCATTTCCTATGTGCAAGACTCGAAAGGAGGTCTTTTTAATGAATGTTCATTATAAGACAGCATGTCTCATTTGACATTGAACAATGGAGAATATTTTTAATACAAAATTTGCAGTTTAAAGGAACCCCCAGTTTCTCAGCAGAACTGATTATCTTGTATTTTCACACAGAAAAGGAAAAGTGTAAATAAATAAATAAATACTTATTACCTGAAAAATCAACAGCACAAACACCATACTGGTGATAGCCCTTTAATACTGAGAGTGGCTTTATTGTTTCTGTATCCCAAATGTGTATTGAGGAATCTCGACCAACCTGAAAGTATACATATTCATAGCCATTTTTTTTTCATTTCTCAGTTATTTTACACAGTTGTTTAAAAAGCATTAAGAATACTTCAAAAAGTATTTGAAAAAAATAACAGTGATAGAATTTTCCTAGTATTACTGTTGTCTGGCTCGCAGAATATTATTCCTTTTGCTGCTTCCCAAAGACCATTTCCCAGCTGACTTAGGCACATTAATCACAATTAACTAAAGTCCTCCTGGGGGAGGGGGGAGAAAAAAAGCCCTTCATTGATTGCACTGTAGCATATTTATTCCATCAATTTTTCATCAATCATCCCCTGTCTAAAAATAAAAGGTTATTTTTATTGTTAGTATGTCAGCTTATCCACGTTTCAGAAATCAAGGTGACTTTTGCTCTCTGGTGTCATTGCAAGGCAGATTCTAAAACATTGATACTTGTGGCACAAAAATGCACTAGTGTAGGCAACAAATCTGGTAAGAAAGGGAATATAGTTTATTCTTTTCAACTATGTACAAAAGCACTATTAGTCAGTACTTAAAAGATTACTTGCTATTCCAAGGGTTTTGCACCACAGTGCACAAATAAAAAGGTTGCAAAACCAGAACAAAACTCTCTTGCATTTAAGGCTCAGAAAAATTAGGATCTAGTTCTGGTTTTGTCACAAACTTAACATTAAATATTTGTAAAGCTTTTCAGAACATCCACTATCAG
The DNA here is from genome assembly GCF_024509145.1 of Vidua macroura. Classification (NCBI taxonomy): domain Eukaryota; kingdom Metazoa; phylum Chordata; class Aves; order Passeriformes; family Viduidae; genus Vidua; species Vidua macroura. The sequence goes on along the minus strand of NC_071576.1, from coordinate 17,588,571 downwards.
GAACATCTGAACCAGGGAGGTATGAGGAATGATTACTGCATTACCTAGTTGCCTCATGTAACATAGCATACAACAATATGTCATATGTATGTATAAAACAGTACATAATGGAGTCTTTCTGCCTGATAGCATAAGTTATTGTAAATTCAGGGACATTTTTATCCATAGCCTTTACTACTCCAAAATTAAATCAACTCAATTCTTATATTTAGGGCTAATTTCTTAACTGACCTACAGAGTTATGTTAATCTCAACATTTTTATAGAAATCGAGAGCATAATAATAAAAAGTTTATTTCTATTAAAAAATTCAGTTCACATGTTTTCCAATTTATTATACAATAACAAGAGCAAAAATGATAAAAATTGTGAGCATAAATAAAAACTATGAAACATCAGCTCAAACCTTCAAGTCCTAGTGTATAAATATTTACCAGAAGACTTCTTTGTTTGAAGATATGAGTGAAAATTATTTATCTAAAATAACTGTCTGGCAAAAGATAAAATTAACTATTATTAGTATTATAAAAAGAACTTGAGCAACATACATCCCTTTGTTGTATGCACAATCAGTACATAGTTTGTGTATAGGTGATAATGAAAAACATAATGCATTAAAATGGAATGCCAGACCGTAACAACAACTGCTCACTTCATACTGCAAAATAGTAAATGAATGCAATCCTATTATAGCTAACTTCACAAAGCAGATGTTAAAAAAATATATTTTTCTGCACATTTCCTCCACCTGTTATCAAGAAGCTGCAACATAATGCCAAATAAAAAAATTTAATCTATTCTTAGTTTTAAACGATGTTCAGAAAAACTATGGAGTGTATATACTCTTACAAATACAAATAATATAATACAAATAACTGTAAAAAACACTTCTGTGTCACGATTCCATCTGCAATAGAAGTGCAATCCTTCATCTGAATAAATGTAGACTGGATGCTCTTCCCCCAAAACCTTTCTGAATTCAGTAGTAACAACTTCAGATTGTTATTGCAGATAAACATGAATCCTACCTGGCCTGTTGCCACATAGTCCTTTAAGGGATGAATAGCAAGGCAAAGGATGTCATCATCATGACCTAGATAGAAGCGCTGTGTGTTCTGCTGCCGGTTGTACACCACTCCCACTGCTGCCACATGGTATACGATTTCACCCGTCTGCGTGTAAAAGAGATTGCTTCGGCAGTCGTAACCTCTGTAACTAATTCAACAAAAAAGGTTTGTTCACCAAAGTCATAAACATATACACTGAAACAGAGATAAAGTTATGCTGATGAATTTTGTGCATTTAAAACTCATGTTACTTACCAATTACTGTTTTGGTGTTTTAAAATTCTGAATATACTTTCCCATTCTTAAAGGAACATCAATTTAGCAATCTAATTTACTACTCAGACATCAGTACTACAAGCACTAGTTTAAAAGTGGCACTTAATTGTTATTTTCCACAGCTAGTTTAGAAGAGAAAGTAATCGCTAGTAACTTTTTTCAGACCACATGGAGAATTTGAGTATGCAACAACCAGTTAAGTGAAATAGAAAATGTCCAAAGAATTAGTTTCCTACTGCTCAAAAACCAGGCAGCAAAACATGATAGTTTGATAACAGAAAACAAACACATATTTTTTTTTGTAGAACAGTTTCTTTTTTTTGAAGGAAAACCTGCCTGCTTTCTTAGTGATACAGGAACTGGCATGAGCAGGCCAATTCCCAACTAAGGTCTGTATGTACTATCTCAGTACACTCATTTCTTCCTACGTGTGACCAAGATCATGAAGTTACATACATCCTTCCTTATGTGCACAGCCCAACCATATGCACTGGGGAAGTGATGAATCTGTGAGGTAGCTGGTCAACTTTAGTTTAGAGAATATTCCAAACACCATGGATCCATGTTCATAAATACTTGATCTATGCAACAGAGCACATACTTGGAACAGGTCTGAACATAATGTATTTCAGTTGGCTCACCTAGGTTATACACAATGGTACTTATGTCATTGTATGTGATTAGAGAAAAATTACTAAGATCACCACACAAAGTTTTTAAACAGACCAACAGATAGTTCAGGTCCACTGCTCCCCAGAAGAAGAATATTGTATTTCATGAACTTGCATCTCAAACTTTTGGAAGATCATGAAATTCCTCCCTGCCAAGTTCTCTAACCTGTCCAGGTCCCTCCAGATGGCAACACAGCCATCGGGTGTGCCGGCTTCTCCTCCCAGCTTTGTACTGTCCCCCGTACTGTGAAGTCCAAAGCTGGGTCTCATTAGATCACAAAAAAAGAGAAGTGAACTTCTTAAAACACCAAAAATTGTGATAGCACAGAAACAAAGCTTTCAAATAAGGATCCTTTCAACTCACTATTTAGATTGGGATTCACAGGCAGATTCTTAACTTCAGATTTGCTCTTAGTCCAGCAACTTTTCAGTGTTTCCTGAGTTACTGTCCCTTCAAGGTCTCTAGCAGAATCTCTCCTCACATTTGATCTGTGGCTCAGCTATGTCTGCTCCCTGCTCTTTGCAAAGTGACCAACAATTTAGACTCACAATACAACTGCAGGCTCTTCAGTCCTGCTTTGCTCTCCCTCCACCCACATCCCTCACTAACAACCTTCCCCTGCAGCCATGTGCAGATGTTTGGAAGCTGATTTCTGCCTAACCCAGAGTGCTGTCTGCTTGCAGCCTTCTTAGATGTACAGCCACTAGGTTTTTAAGGAACAGAATATACAACGACCTACAGTAACTAGGAAGAAAGGAAACAAAAATAACCAATCACAGTATGTAACATCATCATTTTAAATACATGACAACACTTGGAGAGGGGTAGGGATTATAAAGGCAGGACCAGTGCCAAAGAAGAACCTATTGTTGCTCAGACATCATTTTCTTGTGCTTCACTCTGCATTGTGCTCTGCTAAACATACTGGATTGTCTTTGCAAGCAGAGTCATAAAAAAAAAAAAAAAAACAAATATTTACCCTAAAGGAGAATACTAAAAAACCAAACAATTAACAAAAAAAACAACATCTATACATCTATGAAAATATGCATGCTGAAAGAAATACTGGACATTGAGCAATTTCTTGCAAGCTTAGCAGTCACCTATAAAAGTAAAAGGTGTGAAGAAAGTAAAAGGGTTTCAGGTCCTCCTACACGTAACCTAGAAACTCAGAATTTTCCCAGCTCATCATAACAATTGCCTATATACCTTAAATTAAACCTAGTGAAACTAAGTACATTAGTGCCATGTATCACAGGACTACTCAAAATATCCAAAATTTATCTAGGATGCAGGAAAATTGTTCTTATTATTCATAACTTCTTGTGATAGAAGTTAATTTTAGTTAATTTCCTCTAGTTATTATAAAAATTAGTACAATCAATTATTTACAATTAAAATACAACACATTTTGCCAAAATATCAAGCACCGCCAATAAAGAGTATTTGTCACCACATTGAACACATTTGGTCTTTCCCATGGGCCAGTTTACTAACTTCTTGACAATAAAGGTACTTTTTACCAGAGGGAAAGTGATGGGCCTAAGTTAAACAGCAATGAAAAGAAGCATATTTCCATGTAGAAGATCATTCCCTAAGAATATTCAACACTGTTCCAAAATACTTATATCTCCATTTTATTAAACCAATCTAGAATTGAGATTACTAGCTAATCTCTGAAAAAGCATTAAGAGAAATCATTTATACACATGCAGAAAACAAACCAAAGAAATTTACAAGGTGTCTTTATTAGCAACTATAAATTAAATAATAATGAAAGCAAGTTCTGTATTGTAGTTAGTGGATAATATATAACAAGGCACAATAAAAATAAGAATGCATTCTGCCATAGTTAATTATCCAGGATTGATCCAAGTTAATGTGACAGTAACTCTCAGAAGATGCAGCAGAAATTAAATTGCCATTACCAAAGTCATGAATAGCAGGGACTGCATTCAATTTGAGATTAAGACATGTAAACATAAGTGTTCACATGTTTGCTAGATACATTAACTCCTACATTTTAATCAACACTGTTGTAGTCAATAGAGTCAGTTCACCCTGCAGGGCTGCTTAGCTGGCCAACCATCAGCATGTAATTTTACCTGAGCCAAATCACTCCTTATGCTCCACTGACTACTGACTGAATCTCCAGTGACTGTGATGGAAATTTAAATATACACATAAAACCACTTCCTTTTGGGCACATCACTGTGAATTCTGTAACCTGAAGCTGAATCCTACCCACATTTGCAAGTTACATATCTATATCCAGCTGACAGGCAACTTCACAAGTACTGTCCTCTCTGGGAAAAGAGTCAATGTCCATAGCTTGTCTAATGCTGTAAGAGTTTCAAAATTTGCATGCAAGTCTTCAAAGTATATGTGGGAAGCTTCTACATGTAGTCCAATCCTCCCCCAAAATCTCTAGAAGAACCAAATGTCAAAACAAACATGATTGAATCTTTAGTACAAAGGTGGAGACTTTTTTTTTAAAAATATTCTGCATAGCAGTAGTTTTTTCAAGAGGACCCACTCATAGGCTATTTCCTTCAGATACTATTTGTAGGTACTTGTAGGAATCCATGCAAGATGTTATAAGGCCCTCCTTACAGAGCATTCCAATGCCATCTTGAAACTGTTACCAAATTTCATCTTAGAGTAAGGTTAGTTTATTTAATATCCTGAAACTCAAACTAGATTGTGCTTAAATACATTGAATATTTAAAAATAATTATATGATTCTATGAATATTCAAAAATATAAAAAATCATTCTTGTGAAATCAACAGCATAGCTATGAGAGAATACGGGGCATGAGTATTATATGTGCATCCTTATTTCCTGCCAGCCAAAAGAAAGCATAATAAGCATTGACTCCAAGAAAAAGGTTCTTCTGAATAGTTCATGTTTCTAAACCACCACCCTGCCAAATACTTGGCAGAATTAAAATACAGGAAAAATCAAAAAGAGACCAAATTTGTACACCAATTTAACAAAGTGTTTCTGATCATGACTGAATCAGATCTCTTAGAGAAAGACACAATTGAACTTCTTAATAGAAGTTCTTTCCTCATCCATGTTACTCAGAAGCTGGCTCACATACTCTGAATTTTATTCCCTTCCAAAACAGGAAGTAACCAGAGGTTTAAGAGATTTCTTACAGGTTATCAAGAGATTTTTTACAAGTTTGTCTTTCACGGCAGTTGACAAATTCAAAACACAACACCAACAAGCTCAAAAACAAAGAAAAGAGAAAGAGCCTCTGATTCCCCTAATTAAAAAAAAAAAAAGCACCACTTCTTATATTTTCAAGGAACATCCAAGACATTTCCATTGCAGCTAAGGAAAGATGAAGCAAAGCAGACTTCCTGAATCAGAGAATATGCCTATTACTCACTTGGATGTGGGTCACTTTAAAGTTAACAGCCTGGACATTGAGAAAAATCTGTTGTTCAGCATGGATTCTTCATTAGTTTTCTTGATGCCCATAGGGTAACCAGACAGAACACAACAGGACATTCTACTTCTGGTCATTCCTGGATATTCTGGTCAAGCTTCACTTCTGTTGTGAAGGAAATAACAATAATACCAAAGATCCAGGGCCCTTGCTTGTCCTACATCTTCTTCAGGATCATTTGGTTTTATTCTTAGACAAACTTTTAAAGACTACATACAGCAGCTACCCACCTTAATGCATTCTCTACACAGATATAAAGATCTTCAACTGAGAATTCGGGAGTACCAAAAAGAGAAATAAAAAACCCCAACTCTGTACTAAGCTTCCCAGTTGTCATTATTTCCAAAGCTACTACTCAGACTAGGTCTTCTGCAGACAAAATTGCTGATTTGAATATTAACTATTCTTAGTCAATTAATTTATTATGCATTCCATGTGGAGCCCTACTAAAATTGTTAAAGTTCCATTATAAAGACAGACAATATCAGTAACTTCTCCCTGCATTTAGATACATCAGAAAAGAAGCTGTATTCCTGCAAAGAGGTATCTTTTGAAAGGAAAACTTGACTTGCAACTTCTTACTTGAATAAAGGTTTTGGTTTTGCTTTATATCAAGAGAATTTATATTTCTGATTATTATTCTAATGTAGTAACATCTAGTACCAGTTTGCTTTAAAACACCACATCTTTTTGCTGATAAAAATTCTTCATTTATGAAGAATTATGGGAAACTACTAATCCTAAAGATAAAATCGTAAGATTTTGAGGATGCATCCAAACGTCATTCTGCTACTCAAACTAGCACCAAAAAAAGAATAAACTCATTTTTAACAAACTTACAAGACCTATTAAGAATTACATTTAATTCCTAAATTAAGAAAGGAACATGTAAGTTGTTTCAGACTAGGCACAAACAGTTTATACTTCTTTTTTTTTAATAAATCACTGCTAGAAACACCCCTTTGTCCAGAACCCAGTCATCTTCAAATACACAAAGTTTCCGTTCTAGCTATCAAAATCATACATCAAAGAGAACTACTGCTTTCCAGATACTGAGAAGTATGGGTGAGATTACTGAATACTTTATATAGTCACTTGTATTCAAGCAATAAGTACCAGCTGAAGCTTGAGTTCAAATTCACTTCAGAATTCATGTGTAGAATTAGTATGCTGGCATCAAAGCTTTTCATTTATTTAGTGTAAATTTATTTCTACAGATATAAATTAAAATAGCAAATCATAAAGCAACAGATATAAAAGTCTTTAATCAGATTATTAAATTATAAACACCAGTCTACAAAATCAAAGTCTGCTTGTATATTTTGAAGAATCTTAGTTTGCATACCCATGAACAAAATGTAGTCTTATACTGTTCCCTGGGGCTCGCTCACGTCTCTTAGAAGCTGCACTTTTTCTTTTTTCTTTGCATTGCTCTTTAAGTTGAGGTAGATCTTCTTTGTAAACCTTTAAGAAAAAGCATACTTAAAAATTAAAAGACTCATCAGAAAAACATGTTTCTGAGAATTCAGCTGCTGTTATCACTCATGAAAATGTTATTCTGACATAACTGAAAAAAACCCTCCAATACCTGTAGTTGGTGACTATGTAGTGCAGCTTGGTTTTAAATTGCATTCTAGGATTACATGTAATAATTTTTCTCTCTGTTAATGTTAATATTAATTAGTATCTTACTTGTAATAATTAATCATTATATTTTAATAAGCTTGATCTTTTGAATGCATCAGGTAAAAATTCTAAAGGTTTTGATCAGTTCCTGTGCCGACTCCCCAGTTCTGAGATTTCAACAGTCTTCATAAATGACCAACTTAAACCCTAGGAAGCTTCCAACTGCCATTAAAACTAAAATCTTTACCTGTCGACGATAGGTGATTTGTGTCTCTTGTTCAATTTCAGAGTCCAGCTCTGGAACATCAGACTGATCTGAATCTGATTCATCACTATTAGAATCAACCAGACTCTCTGTCACCAAGAAAACAGAAATAAAAAATTAAGCAACCTAAATTACAAGCCAGAAAGTTTAAACTAAATGCTTAAAGTTCCTGATTTGATAATCAATGCTTATATTGACTACAACATAAACTGCTAATAATTGACAGGAACAATTCTGCTGCTACATAGGAAATAAGCCATAAATATGATAATTTTGTATGCTGGAGTGAGTTAGTTTTCATTAACTAAAATAGTTTCATGAGCTTTAATGTTAGGAGGCAAGGAAAAACAAGATAATTAAATTATCAGTATAAAGCAGAAACTAAGACTTGCACAAAATTAACAAAGGGTCCCAAGAGAAACTTATGTTAAAGTGAGCCACTGATGCAAGTAGAAACTCTTCAAGTAAGTTAGGGGGGAGGGAAAAATTATAGATGGCAAGAAAGAGGAAAAATTTTTTGTGACTGCAGAGAAAAAGGGTAGTCACGTAAAGTTTGACATGTATTAAGAACCTGTTATTGTTTCCTTCTGCATTTGTCACTGACAAGTTCAGCACTGCATCTTTATTTACCTGTTTCCTGGATCCACACTGATACATACTCATCTGAGCTGAGCAATTAAATGGTGAAACAGCCTATTTCATTGTAACTCTATATTCTCATTTCCCCAGAGGATTCTCTAAATTCCTTTAGGAATTTCCAAGGGAGGCACTCAGTTAACTGTTTTGATTTTAGGAAACTCATGAGAATAATTGTTTAATTAGTCACTAGTGGAAACATGATCTTCATTTTTTCCCAAACACAAAACATCTATATTCTGCTTTCAAAAAAAATTAAATAATCAGTTATAATACTTACATTATCACCTAAATACTTCAAAATTTTAAACAAATTAGTATAAAACTGTATTTTTCCAGTGACACCTGAGCATCCAGTTGTCAATTTAGTAAAGGGTGATATATACAGTATTCCGAAATTCACATCTATGTTTGAACTTTTAAATTTTTTCTTTGTAAAAGAGTCACAGCAGTGAAGGTTTTTCATCTGCTCGCTAGCCTGAACACACAGGTGTGATGGTTTGACCATTGGCCAAATGCCAGTGCACAGATATTTTTCATCTTCACCAAAGATCAACTAATGCCAAACCAAGACAACAGGGTACTGGCAAGTATTAAACTCTATCAGGTGCATCAGGCACCTTCAAAGTTTAAAGAACAACAACTGTTGCAATTGAGCAGACTGACAATTTATTTCAGTACTGTCACCAAAGAATTTTACTTCTCTTTTAGTCTTCTGTTGTGTTTTTTTCAGTTAGTTCCTTACCTTGGGGTGCTATATGAAGAGTGTCCTTCAACTTGCGGTCAGGGACAAACTTCCACTGAAAGACAGAATGATCGGCGCCCCCGATGGAGACAACCCACTGGTGATCGTGCGACCATCTGACGTTTGTCACGTGAGCAGAATGACCAAGATATTTTTTAAACTTTGCTCCTAGAACAAGAATAAAAATATCTCTCAATATTACTGAAATAAATGTTTCAGAAGCACCTTAGAATGTAATATTAAAGAACCCATAGAAAAAGTAGTGTTTAATAAAGATATTCTAATTACTACTGGTATTTTAATCAATAGCAACATCTTTTTGCAGTTTTCACAAATTTTAATGTGTTTAAGATACATTTTTAAGTTTAGGTTCCAAAATATAATAACTTAATCAAGTCAAACACAAGAACAGAAGACATATGATAATGCTGTATAAGGTACACCAGAGATTTTAAAAATTTCACTGTATTAATTTTATTTTACTTTTTAGAAAGTAAAATTATTACTTCTACTTTGAAAAAATACAGTTATTTAAATCATTTATATTTAAGTCTATGAAAACATCCCCCTATACATGCTTGTAGCACGGGTTCCCAATGTACAATGTCAGTGCTAAGCACTTCTAACAATTCATCTCCTCCCATGTTTAGCAGTAGAACTGGTAGTAGTAGTACACCCAGTTAACGTTTTCACAGCTACCTAACTGCAACACAGTCATTGGATGGGTTACTGAAATGAAGTTCCTAACAGCACTCCATTATAGGTAAACTTTTTAGATCAGAAAGGCTTCATTGTCTCAGAGCTGTTAGAAGAACTTCATTCTAGACATCATTCAATTTTAGTGCTGGTTACAATAGCATGGATAGGTCTTAGGAAATGTCTTCAAACTTTATGTACTTAAATTAATGGTTTGGGTGTTGTTTTTAAAGACTGGTATTCCCTCATTTTTTAAAACTCTTTTTAAAAAGAAAGTGATATTAAAAACCATTTAATTTTCCACTCTTCTATTACATTTTTCTTGAATAGTCACAATTTAAAAACATGCCTATAATTGAATTTATAAAGAACTACCTTTTCTTAGACATGGGTATCGAAAGAGCTTTACTATTCCATAATCATCAGCTGTAACCATAACTTGACCAATAAAATTCGCATCCACAGAATTTATATCATTTATATCGGAATATTTGGGCCAGATTCCATTAACTTCAAGGCCAGAAACACAGGTCCATGATGCCCACTGAATGCCTTTCAATTCCTCCTTGTTTGTTACTTCTTTTCCACCTAAGCAAAAAATAAAGAGCCATTTCTCAATATTCGCTCATGCAATTTTCAAGAATGCAACATTATAAAACATTCTCTAAAAATCAAATCCAAGTACAACAGAATTAAAAACTGACATCTGAAATGGTCCTGATCTTGTATTGCCTATTATGACCAACAGTATCAGTAAGAAGACTTCTCAAGACTATTTAACAGAAGATCATAGGTTTGGTACTTTATAGTTTTTATTATTTCTTGGTATCTGCTTGAGACTGTGTTATTTTTTTAATTTTATCAAAAATACATGTAATCATTCTAAGATAAAGTTCATTAAAAAATTATGTTGCTGAATGATTGTAGAAACTTGGATTATTTAGAGCAAGAACTGAAGAACTCATATCTGGCCACTGCAAATTACTAAAACCACCAATTTTGTGCTTAGATCCTTGTTACATTATTTCACACCAGCTCTATTGGTAGTGATCCAATACCACAAGGTAAGAGCTGAGGAACTGAGTCAGAAAAAAGGCCCATTAAATAGATACTGTTCCTTCTGGAAAGGCCAGAAGCCAAGGGCTGGAGCAATGCAAGAACAGTGCAAGCAAAGGTGAAAGCTGTGAGTCAGACTGAACGCACACCTGCGGAAGGTGAGCAGGACAACAATCCACTTCTCAGCCTTTCAAACACTAATCCATGTAAACAATGATAAACAGTACTGTTTCTATCCATAACTAAGTCCTGCAGATCTTGTGCCAGACAACTGTAAGCTTCTTGATTCATTGTGGAATTTCAAGTGTTACACAATTTGATCATTATTTTGAAATATTTGGGAGATTCCTCTAACTTCACTGACTTTGATAAACTTTTTTTCATAAACAAGGTTCTACAAACCCACATTCTAACATATGAAGAAACTCCAGGTTGAAAGCTGTCTATATAACTTCAAATTCCTCCTCCTGTCTATTTGTTACTGTCTAATTAACTTCTCACTATCTTTTCTTACACATCATCTGTTGCATTCAGCACACAGAATCGAAGTTGTGCATAGAATGAATTAGATGCTTCAGCAGAGAGTCATAAAAAGCATCAAGAATCTGTGAATAATGTACAGTGCAAAGCATAAATCTTGTCTAAGAATGAAGGGACATTATAAAAAGTGGTGATAATACACAGTCACTACAAATAGAAATAGTACAAAGATGAGTGGGAATAATACAGAACATTATATAAAGAGTGTATGCAACAGACAGAAGTCAAGCCTTGGGATAAATTGGCATATATTAATAAGGACTACTTAAATTTCAAGCTTTAAGATAGTAATATGTGCATATGTGCTCTACAGAGGGAACTACCTTGATAGAAATTATTTCAAGACTATGGGACACTTCAGTCAAGTTTTCAAGAAAATTGTCTTGTAAACACTTGCAATAATGGGGTTATCACAAAGTTCCTCACTGTAAAAGCTCTTTTAAGTTGAATTCCTCTGTCTGCTGCATAGTTCTAGACAACCAAATGCCTCTTCTGAGCTGCAACGTACTGATTATTCCACACATTTTAAAAACCATTCAGTGCATTTAAATGATAGTTTACTTAAGATGCAAGCTCTATAAGAACAAAGCCATTAAGCGATTGGAAAATTTAATTTAAATGCTGCATTTTAATTCTTAAAAAAAAGGGGGAGAAAAAATTTATTTTTCAGAAACAAAATAAATTATAAGGCAGCATCTCTAGTATAAAAATATACATTGGAAAGGAGACTAAGCATATAAGGATAAAAATATTTCAGGAACTTTGCCAGAAAAATGCTGTACTTACTCAAATGTGGCAAATAATCTTATGAACTTACAAAAACCTTCGTCTACACCCCCATGCTTTGAACCAAGATTTACATTTGGCTTTTTTTTTTTACAAAACCACTACATGTTATTTCTGTTATAAGTAACAAATAGCATGAAGACAACCCAGAATCCTACCTGGCATTCTGTAAAAAAGTCTCTTTCCATTGCCATCATTGGTCTGTAAGTATTTACTGTCTGAAGACCAATCCATATGCGTGATGAAGCTTAAGGATCCAATACATTCCCCAACTTTCTTGTATCGCTGAACAACGCCATATATATCCACAGAGCTGTCATTGGAACCAACAGCTAGGAAATTCCCATCTGGAGAATATTTGAGTTCATGAATAGCTTCTTTCCTGTCTTTGATATGAACAACCTCAGTCATATCTCTGTAGTATGAAAGAAAGCATGTCATAAGTAGAGAAGAGCCTCATCACACTGTCAAGTTCCCAGTCTAAAAAACGAACAAGATTGTGAAATTATATATTGAACCTAGCTATCCTGTGTGCAAACACAACACTGCTGTTTTTAGAGTTGGTTAGGGCTTCATGGAGAAAAAAACGGAAGGAAACGGTGACACAAGAAGGTGCTTCACTGGGCTGAAGGAGAGTGAAAAAAAGGAACTGTTCAAGCTGGGTCGACAAGAAAATTTCATCTAGTAGATTATGAGATTTTTATTCACCTATGGAAGGAAACTTCACTGACATAAAAGACAAATCTCATTTTCCCTTTAAAACTGTGGGATCACAGCAGCACAAGGCAGTACTCGTTTTGTATGTATGATGTGCTGACAGCAGAATTCCAGCACGCAGAAACAATTTACAAAGTAATGAAAATTTATTTCTTAGCAATTCAAAGGTAATTCATAAATCTAAAACCCAAAGCAAAACATATCCTAGAACACTGCCTCTCTCTGCAAATAGACCAGTATGCTTTGTCAAATCGTTTGTTATACAACAACATGAACATATGTAGCACACATTTAAAAAATCTGAGCACCCTCCGCAATTTAAAACAAAACCACAAGTGACCACATGCATGGCCACAAGAGATCAAAATATTAAAAACATATCTATTTTTAAGTTTTGTAACATACCTGACTCGAAGCACAGTGAAAGAGCCATCCTTCATTCCAAGAGCAAGATGGATTCCATCAGTACTAACTGCAGCACAGCGAATGGGCTCCTCCATGTTGCACCGGGCAATCAGAGCATGGTCTATTAAACTCCAGATTCTAAAATAAAGTAATTGTTTCAAATGTAAAATGGGTGCGCAGCTTTGTCATAGACAAGATGAAGCCCTCAATTTCTGCACAATGATAGACATGGCAGTGTCCCTATTTGAAAATAATTTTCCACAAGGAAAATCTAAAACATAAGTGTGAATTATGTATACAGCAAGAAATATTTTTATATTTTAAAAGGTGGGAATATCTCTAATGATAAAATGTGGGGAGAGATTAATTTTGATTTTCTGAATATAAAAAATAATAACATATGATAATACATACTTTTAGACCACTCCTGCAAAAATTTCACTATTTTGCTAATCATTTTAGTCAGAAACATTAAATAACAAAGACTTGGATCAGTATAAACAACTTTTCCTATTAAAAAGTCATTATTGATAACTCCTTAAAAATATTCAAATATGTGTTTTTATAACAAGGTAGATTACATCTATTATGTACAATCATATCTGGAATTACAGAGTAATAATAATATTAATAATTGAAATATTTATTTGCTTAACTGTGTTGCACTTAAGATATTTAACAAAAACGCTGACACATTAACTTATAAGAAAGAAAAGGTGGGTTTGACCAAAAAAAATAGAGATGAACATGTAAGAGGGAGTAATTTAGTGGGCTTTCTGAGCATTTATATTCTGTTTACAATGCATGGACTAGGACTGATGAAACTCACACATTAAAAGCTTATTTGCAGCATTTGGAAAAGTAAATATGGTAAGAGTAAAATGTGCAAGTTTTTATCACAGTTTTTTTTCATCACAAGCTGTGCATCCTTAACATAACTCCTGAAAAGGAAAGACTGAAAGGATACTTATGTCTGAGTGCTCAATGTTAGCCTAAACAAAATGTTTTCAAATTTCATATCTGGGGGGTTTTGGGAAATACATACTTCCACTGTATTTTATTACTGAAGAGCACTCATTTCCTGCATAACTTAACTGTAGGAGTACATCAATGCCACATTTTACTAGCTTTAAAATGCGTACATTTCAATTAGGTTGCCTACAAAATGAGTTGATTGTCTAAAACTGCATGCAGTTTAACAAAGAAACAAAATTTAACCTGACTGATCGATCATCACTTCCAGTCATGGCCAGGGGTTTTGTAGGATGGACAGCCAAAGCCCACAGCTCTCCTTCACAGTGCCCCTGCATTATCAGGAAAGGCTTATTACGCTCATGCACCACAATTTCAAAAATTTCACTATCTTGTGTCCCAACGAGTATATGGTCTCCTCTCCAGCAAACACTTCTTACAGAGAGACCTGTAGAAGAGATTGTCACTTAGAGATACATTCTCAGAACTTGAAAAACAAAGGTAAAATAGCAAAAGACAAAGCATAAAAGCAAGAAAATGACAAGAAGTATCCATATCCCTTCTCTTATTCCTGGATTTACTTCTTTTACTCTTTTTATCTATTTCATAAATAGTAGCATACTTGCCCTCGGACATAAACTTTTTCATGATTACTTGGAGGATATATATAGAGTATACCAAGAGGTAAGGCAGTGGAGTAGCAGAAAATGCAATTAAGAAAACGAGCAAGAGGACAGGTCATAGAGACAATTCTCAGAAGTATATTAAAAAAGAGTGAAGGGAAAAGAGTCAGAAAACTCATTTTATTCAGTATAAGATTTTTTTTAAATCTGCTTGCTCTGTCATGGGCATTTGACAAGGCAAAGGTTTATGGTAAGAGCCTGTTACCTCAGAAGTAACAGAGGCAACTGGAGGTGAGAACAAGTCTGAAAGAATGAAATAGAATGAAACAGCTTTCAGCTACATGCATCAGAACTCAGAAGCAGCAACTGAGTAAATTTAAATTTAAAATAGAGCCACTCTACTGCAGGGCATATTTAAAATGAAATGTATTCCATCCTGTTGCAATACTTCACAATCTTGGTGGGAATGCCATGTCAATTACACCATACAAAGACTTCAGTTGTAATCAGTTATGCACTGAAACTGAGTGTCTCATTGCTATCAGACATTCTAGCACATTTTCAAATCCTTGGCAAGATACTAGAAAATAACAAAAGTGACTGGGGGTGAAGAAAACCTAATGCCAACAAAAGCAATATTGTAAGTGACACTAGTGCTTCAGTACATGCTTGTACTCTTATCCTAAATCATTACAGCAACAATATCTGAAACACTCTATGTAAAGTTTTAGTATGACATGAACTGTAACTGAAGTCATATTTACAAGTAAGCAGTGTTCTAAGTTTCACAAAACTGTAGATAACATCCAAATAGTTTTAATAAAAAAATGGATAACTAGCAAATGAAATTGTTGTACTCTGTTGTTTTACACTGTAGATCTCACTGCCTCAAATTCTCTTAAAGCATTACTGTTCCTTGTTAAAAACTGCTGTGCTCTAGAAACAATGTGCATTAAAAAATTAAATCTGTGTCTACATCCTCATCACATGTACTGCTTGTAAAAGTAACTGTGACCTTCATACTAGTGGGCATGATCTATTCTATTTCAAGGGAATAGTTCATAGTAATGTACGTAAAACAACACTTTGGGTTTTAAAGTCTTTTCTTGTTCAAAACACTGATAAATTCCCTATCTCACTGGTATATTGACAGCAGCAAAATTCTCTTTACCTTTATACCCCTGGTCTGTTTCCCTGAGATCAATCACAGTAATTGGTTTAAAATTTAAGTCCCACAAGCGAACACAGCCATCCCTGCCACCGGTGGCAAACCCCTCTTCACATGCATTCATGCTGAAAATTCCTGCCTAAAGAGAGAAAAAAGTTACTTTTAACAACATACACAGATTGGAGAAAACCAGTATGCAACTAATACAATTCAAATACGAGAAAGTCAGAAACAGAAACTAACTCAAAACAAGCAGAATTAACCACAAGTGATAAACAGAAAGTGAATTGCTGCAAGAATGCTTTCCTTCTGATGATGATCACCATAGTGGTGCTGCTTCTCATCCCTAGAAAGCTTAGTTTCATATCCTCTTGCCTTAGGACCTGGTCCAACTCTAATGTCAGCATGAAGATTTCCCATGATCTCTATTGGGCTTGCTTCAGGGCCTTTGTTGCTAGTACTCAGCTGCTATAAGACAATGCAAAAAAACACCTGGGATTTTTTTATTTTTTAAACCAAGGAAGACTGATTTAAAATTTAAGTTTAGATATAAAACTTAAGAAAAACAATGATCATGCTACACCATTGAAAAGTTAATAAAAATTCTTATTTTAAAGGCAAACATCAGGAAACAAAATCTAACCCATTTTCTTCAACTCATTGGATACATGTTTTCTTCAGGATAACGAATAGTCAAAGATGATACACGTAGCATTAAAATAATGATACTATAGCCACATAGCCACTATATTTGATTTAACACAATACATATCTAAATGGCATACACACTATTGGGTTTTTTTAATTACCTACACAACTCACTAGCCTTATGTTAAGAAATAACACACACATTTCAGTAAGCAAAGCTACTGAAAGGGCAACTTTAGCTGGTAAGCCCATTAGAAGTTTAAAAAATTGCTTTAAATTTATTTTAAGTATGTAATATTCAGCTATGACAAAAGTAAACAAGAGAGTATTAGGAGCATTCGAACAATGGAAGAGAAAATCTGTCTCTAATTCCTGTTCAAAAGAAAGTAGACCAGCCAATAATATACACATATATTCTGTAATATTGGTCCAAAATTTCAGTTTTGTAAAGAAGTAAAGTTCCAACAGTTCTTTAGATAGGGTCTGGATTTTATAGTAATGAAGCACATTAACTGCAAAGATCATTTGCAAAGGAGAGATTGACTTTTGGGGGGAAAAAAAGCTGTACACTCAGAGAAGAAATAAGGATACAACGTGACTTGTGAGAATTCTGGAGTACTCATTACTATTATCTCCTAGCAATATGCTTTTTCTTCTTAAATTACAACTAAGAAAAATATCATAATGGACTGGTCATAATGAAATATGGATTGTGCTTGCTTCTCTAGCATCAGGGAACAAGGAAATAATTTTTCATGTTACAAAAAAAAGTCTCTCAGCTTTCACAAAAAAAAGAAGCCTACTAGAATGTCAAATGACAATGAAAACTGAAAGACTTGGGTGACAGAACTTCAAATATTTTGGCATGTCATGTCCATTCTCAAGAAAGAGACTTTTATGACAAGCCACAAGTTCAGGAGCAGTACATGTCTAAACAGAAATGTAGTGGAATTTTTAAGACATAAGCAGAGTAGAAGGCTAACTCTCATTATCTCTAATGTCTTGAAAATCCTCTGTTTCCTTAGGATCCTGGATGTTTTTGAAAACACAGCACAAAATGTATTTGTTTTTCTCCATGTGTGTCTGTCTGTTTTACTGCATTAAGCTTTATTATTGTGAGAAGTCTTATGAGGAGCACCTGAGGGAGCTGGGGGTGTTTAGCCTGCAGAAAAGGAGGCTCAGGGGAGATTTTATCACCCTTTACAACAGCCTGATATGAGGCTGTAGCCAGGTGGGGGTTGGTCTCTTCTTCCAGGTAACAAGTGACAGGATGAGAGGAAATGGCCTCAAGTTGCACCAGAGAAGGTTTAGATTGGATACTAGTAAAAATTTCTTCACTAAAAAGGTTGCCAGGTATTGGAACAGGGTGCCCAGGGAAGTCCTAGAGGGATAATCCCTAGAAGCATTCAAAAACAGGTGGAATGTGGCACTTGTGGATAGGGTTTAGTGGTGAACACAGCAGTGCCAGGTTAACAATTGGACTCTAATCTTGGAGGCCATCTCCAGTCTTAGTGATTCTATGATTCTAGGTGCCATGGAATAAATAAAAGTCTAGAGGAATTTCAGCTCATTTTGCAGCATACGCTGAATTCTGTCCAAGAGAGTCTTTTAAAGCTCTTTTTGGAATGCAATCTTGATAATAGAATTATTTTCTTTTCTGTAATTAACTCTTTCCAAAATCCATTATTTAATTAGTCGGTATTAAAAAAATAATCAGACATTTGGCAATGTGGGAAGGAGCTGAAGGAATGCTCTGAAGATAAGATCAAGTGGATCCAGAATTGATCTCTTTTCCGTTCAACAGAATATCCTTATCTTGAAAAGGACATAGTGGTTGTCAAGGAGATTTGACAGATGTGCTTGCCCAACCTCTTGAAATGCAATAGGACACTCTCATTTCAGTCTTTGTGCTGCTGGAATAAGAGAACGAGATGAAAACTATAAAAATGCCCCTCATTAATGGGGACTGTAAGTATCTAATGGAAAAAGCTGAGCTTTGCTACATTTCATACAATTGTTAGGCTCACACTTAAAGGGGAAAAGACAGATTCTTTACTGAGGTAGCTTGGCCAGTAAATCATCCACTAAATCCTTCCTTTTAAAAACTGACAAGATTGTTAATGCAAATCAACTTTGGAGTCTTCATGCTTCTTTAATCCTTCAGCCTGAAATTGTCATCAACATAATTTGATTCTTGATGGTTAAAAACCCTCTAGTAGTAATGAAAGGTAAACAATTGCACTGACTTTGTTAGATCCAACTGAATGTGAGCCGCAAAGACTGTGCTCTGAATGAAAATAAAAAGTGTAAATCAAAGACTTCCATCTTGAAACTTATGAAGCTTGGTATACAGACTTTATTATTCTTTTACAAATTCTTCATTGCACTTCCTAATGAACAGGAGAATTCTGGAAATAATATCTCAAATCTATCAACATTTTCTCAGAATGCTGGATATTTCCTGTTTTTCCAACATAACCAGCTGGTATCACATCTGTGTTCCCTCAAATTCAAGAAAAAAAATAGTTGAATGAGAGCAAATTAAAAAAAAAAAAGCCCAGATCTACCAGAAATTATAGTTGAAAGCTGGAGAAGTACAAGAAGAATTTGATGAAGATGATCCCTCCTGCAAGAATACTTAGCCACTACTTGAATCCAAGAAGTTTCCAATACTGAAGCAGTTTATGGTTTTCTACTGCTGCTGGACCAATCTTGTCCCCAGTGTGCAAAAATCAAGTGTCAGTTTATCTAAATGCAGTTGTTTGTATAAAATCCACCACTCTGACTATGCAATTCCCAAAACACATGATGACTGCAGCTAGCTATAGTTAGGAGGATGATATGGAAACTGAGGAGCAACTACTGAGCAACATGGAGAACAGAGACACTATACCAACACAAAAACAACTCCAGTGCCTCCTTTTTACTCCCAAATATACTACAGGACACAGAAATGTAAAGCTACACCCATGCTGGGCACTCATCCTGAGACATTGTCTCTCCCAACACATACTGCAGAGTAAGGAAACGGATTGCAAACATTTAAGATAGGTGTCAGTGAGGTTACAGAGGACACTGCTGCGAAATGTGATCTTCCTGTCCAACAAATCATCCAGGAAACAGTTTAAAAATGTGCATACTACTATAAAAATTTAATGTAGTTGTCCATATACCTCCCTTTGGCTAAAATAAGTGAACAGTTACCTTTGAAACCAATGACTAGTCTAAGCAGCAGGAGAAAATACTGCATGACTTAATGTGTTGGTACATGATACCAGTTTAAAACCATTCATTTAAGTTCATTATATTGTTTCCATCTATATTTAATTAGTATCCAGCCAACTGACATAGGCGTGCAATGGTTTTAACAGAGTGCCTGTTATTTAACCTCAAGCTTGTTATTTAACCTCAGTTTCTGACATCAATCCACACAACTTTAATGTGTACCTCTGAAAGACTATCTCAAAATTAATTATTCATCTGCTGAGAAAGCGTCTTATGTACATTTACTATGCAAGGCAAAAGCATAGCACACAAGAATCTATAAAACATACAGTGTTTTAACTAAGCATACAATTTTGTTTTAATAGCCAAGTAACATCTTGTATGTACCTTAATAGTCATGGACTACCTTGAATGTAGAACATATAAAGTGGTAAGTGGAAGATTCTATAATCTGTTCTTTGGTACACAAATAAGACAACTATTATTTTTTTTTTTTTTATTAGTCAAGGTATTTATTAATTTTCCAAAGCCAGATCCATCACCTACAAATAACTTCATGGAGTATTATCATTACCAGTGAATTTACACATGCTTTCATGCTATTGTTCTCTTTCCCCCCTTTAAAATTTTCATTACTAGGATTATTATTTAGGAGGCAAATCTAGAATTGAAGTTTCCCATTGTTATCCACTGTTCCCTGCACATGAACTCTGTGCCTTTACTCCTAAACCCTGCTCATTTCCATCTTTTCCTACCTTTCATTCCTACTTCTATTTTAAGTGAACTCCCTAATCCTCTTCCAACTCTTAACTTATCTGCTTTCAATTTTTTGTTTCTATTCAAACTCAGACGGAAATCTTCAGGAAACTCTACTTTTCTCTCTGTTAGTATTGCTATGACAGAAAACAGATAATCTGTCTGAATGAAGAATTCTTATTTTGCTTGTTAAAGTTGCTATCTGTTTCCTTGGCTGCTCATACTGGGAGACCATGCCTTATTTTCCATATTGAATTATTCTTAAAATGAAAAATGTCCTTTCAGCTAGGGCAACCACAACAAAGAGAACCAACCTTTGAGAAGAACAGGTTTTCTATATTAATGCATACAATGTCTTAATAATAACTTAATAAATCTGGGGTTGGGGTATTTCTCCACATCACTAACATGCTTTAGAAACGGTTTTCCAGTATCTCAGATATCTGCTGTTTATGCTGCAAGAAAAGAGTGGTATTTATGCAAATAATGTGACATCTTCCTTCAATAAGATTACAGTTTACATCACACCTGTTGAGGAGTAAAGAGGCAGGATGATGAACAGGTGTGCAGGGATGGCAATTCCAACACTAGCACACTGAAGAGAAATTTGTGTCAATTCTTTACTATGTGCACACTGTCCCTACAACAACATACACACACCATAAGTCTTGTTTGCACTTCCATTTCCTTTGGACAAGAAGGACATAATTTATAATTTATAAAATTAAGTACATTAATTTATTAAATTAAGTAGCCACAAAATATCATGATAATATTTTAGTATGGCTGAAGAGACACTGTCATTTCAAGTTTCCATATGTTGGGCTTAGAGTAGTCTGTCAGTTATCCTTTAAGGTAATTTTTAATTGAAAAACAAGGTTTAATTTTGTTGGAAAAAAGTTTCCATATTTTATTGGGTTTTTTTTTCCCCTAAAATCCATGAGATTTGTAGTGACTCTAATCTCCTGTAAAAATTAATTTCAAAGACATGAACTAGTGTTCCTACTTAATTTTCAGAACTGCAAAGTACAAGTCCATTGAGCCTAGACAGAGGCAAAAATAGAAGGCTAGATGAGACCTACTCCAAGGTCACCTGAGCTCTGTCCATTGATGTTACTGAAGATAAGGACACTACTGCACTTCAAATTTGATCTTATGGTCAACTCAGAACTGACACAGCACATAAGGGAATGGAGCAACAAGCTCTCATCATCTTATGTTTATCAGCTGGTATTTCATACTTAAACAGCTGAAAAGCACTGCATTATTCTAAGAAATAAACTGTTGCAAGTCTAAATAGTCCAAGTAACAAGTTAATATTCAGGACAGCTGTCAGCACCAACGGGATTGGAGAATATTTTGGCATCAGTTTTCAATAGGAGAAAATACACTCTTTCCTCTGGGAATCGAGGTCTGCATTTACAATGTCCAATCATCTCAGGAAAACACAGAAAACAGCAGAACGCTATTGAACACATATTATGAAGACTGAAACTAGATCTGAAGTTACAGAGCAAGCATAACTCCACACCATGAATACCCCTTCATACTTCCTGATTCATAATTTGGGCCCTCTTGAATATATTTTATATTTCTACAGATGCATACAGGACAGAATGCTTGTCTGGGTTTATCTGTAATTTTTTTATTTATATATATATATATATATATATACACTTCTACGTAGATAAAGAAATCTCAAATGCAAAATATAGTCTGGGATACACTTCACTCACAGATGTTCTTCATAACTTTATCTTTGTTCATAACCAGAGACAGTGTCATTATACAACTGACAGAATAAGCACTCCAATCACTTTTGAATTATTAGTTCATTCAACAAGCCACAATCATCCTGAATGTGTATTTCTAAATCTTTGCTAAACCAAGAGTCTGCTTGCCACAACTGACTGCAACCTCTCCCACACACATAACATTCATCACTTTGTCCCCTCCACTCTACCTGATTAAATCAAAGAGTGACTCTTATACTTCAGTTACAAATGTCAGGCCACCAACAGGCCAGTTAAAACAAACACATTCTTACAAGCAAGAATCATTAACTGTTATTAATTTTTATCTACAATTTTGAAGCTGCAATATCAGAACTCATATGCTTATTTTTTCACACCATGTTAAATTACTAAGATTGGAACTTCAAATATTATCAACAAGGTACAATGCTTTTCAAAACAAAAATTAACATTAAACCAGCAAATCATACAGCTTCATAAAGTGACCTTAGCAGTTTCATGCTTTGTAGGTTAAACCAACCAGAAACTGGTTGGCTTTGTTTTTAAGTGATACTTGGACAATTAGAAGTCAAATCCTGCATATTAACAAATGAGAGGTAATGAGGATTTTCACAATTTAGTATGCACAAATCAGAATGCAAACCAAAAAGTGAGTTTTTTTGCTGTCTACTTTAATCACAAACCCATATGGTTAAAATAACATGGAAAATGTAATTAAAACCTACATAGCAAAATTATAATCACTTTATATTAATATAAAACATTTCAGTTAAAAGTAGATATTACCAAGCACTTTGGAAAATTTTTGTTAAACTTTCACTGACATGTCTTCACTTTTCAAATCTGTATACTGGTCTAAAAAAATATTCCAATATGACATCCTGAGTATCATTGAAACCACTTAGAAACACAGACAAGGTGACCTCGCATTGCTCTTTCTGGTTTCCAGAAATCTACTTAACATTCAGTATTAATTTAGAAAGAGATACTTACAGCATGTGCTCCCTGTATTGTCCGTACAAGGTTGATTCCTTTCCATACATAAATATCTCCGTTCAGCGCACCGGAATACGTCACTTCGTCCCTTGCACAGGCCAGGCACAAGATAGTCTGGAGATCACCAGTCTTGCCAAAGACACCACGTTTTGGTGTCAAGGAATTGCCACACAAGCTCCAGAACTGCAACATGAAGTGATTTAGAAATGGCTATTTTGCTAATACCTTATAATTTAGTATGAACATCTGAAAGAGAAGTACCTTGCTTGCAAAAGACATCACCATCCGCCCCCTTTTCCATGACTTAGTTCTCCAGTTTAACAATGTTTTATGTTATTAACCAACTTTATTTTCCCATAAAATCATCAGAACAGAGTAGCTGGGAAGGAATTTTGGGATATCAGTATTAAATTAAACTAAAATTCTTTCAAATAAGAATTTGTGAGTCAGTTGTATTTTCAGTTATTTTTGAAAAGTATTTCATAATAGATTATCTTATCTTTCTATGATGCTGAAAATGGTGCATTTGCACTTTATGTTACTTTATACATTTAAAGATGCCACCTAAGCATGCAGATTTCCGATAAGACTCTATTTGCTTTGTTTGAAGGCAGCTGGTTTTATTGTAGATGTATTTCTCATCAGAATTGTGGATCACATGGAGCCATCTGAGGCAGAGATTTTTAAGAACTTTCTAACAAACCATTTGTGTGTAATTAAAGCAATCACACAAGTGTGAATTCCCTCCTAGGTCACCCAACATGTACCAATGAATCCTGAACTAAAGACATGCAAAGTCTCTTGTCAGAGCACAATACTTGCCAACTCAGTCTCCAGATAAACACTGTCATTTCTGAGATCTCTGCAAACAAGAAGCACTTGCATATTCCTTTCAAACCCTCCTGTCCAAACATATAAATGTGCACTGGAAAGTGAAGCTGCTGAAGTAATCCAATGCAAAACATGAAAGCATCACTGCTGACAGGTTACTCTTACATTGTCTCAGCATACAGAGTTTCCTGCATATGTGTTAAGGGAACTGTATTTCACAGCAATGTACTCTGTTACCAATAATCAATTCAAAATTCTGAGCAGACTTCCGTTAATTTGGGATAATGTAAGAAGTTACCATGAATAGATTTTTGTACCTGCAATACCAGAAATAAGCAGAAATTACCATTATTGATTAGACTAACTAGTACTGATTAGACAAATCCCAGTATCTTAAGTAGTTGTGCTGGTTTGGGCTGGGAGAGTTAATTTTCTTCACAATGGCTGGTATGGAGCTGTGTTTTGGATTTGGCTGAACACAGTGTTTTTAATACAGAGACAGTTTTGTTATTGCTGAGCACAGCTTGCACAGCCAGGGCCTCTTTGCTTACCTACTGCAACACTGGTGAGGAAGTAGGGGGTGCATGGGAGGTTGGGAAGAGACACAGCTGGGAGAGGTGATCCAAACTGACCAAAGGGATATTCCAGATCAAATGGCATCATGCTCAGTACATAAAGTGAGAGGAAGATGTGGGGGGAGTATTTGAGGTGAAGGAGTTTGTCTTCCCAAGTCATCATTATGTGTGCTCTTGTGGAGCTGGCTGAACACCTGCCTGTCCCTGGGAAGCAATGAATTAAATCCTTGGTGAGCTTTGCTTCTGTGTGCAGGTTTTGCTTTCTCTATTAAACTACCTTTACCTCAACCCATGAGTTTTCCAGCTTTTACCCTTCCAGTTCTCTCCCCAATCCTGCTAGTGGTGCAGTAAGTGAGCACCTGGTGGGGACTTAGCTGCTGGGTGCTGGACTTTTTAACTAAAGTACAGATTTCAAGACATAGACCATGTTGTTGCTTGAGAAGCAACTACACAGTCACTGCATAAATTGAGCACCTAGCTCCAATGTGAAAGCAGGTGATGTGTCTAAGAAAAGTAATTCTTCAATATCAGTTCACATGGAACTATCTACACAACTTAAGTACTATTACAATTTGCATAAAATATGCAAATTTTCATCTGAGAAAAAATACAATAGTATTAAAAACATGAAAGTAATTCTTGATATCTGAAAGAACAAGAAGGTGTGGTTTTAAAAAAACCAAAAACCTCAATCAACAAAACCTCATCAACAAAAACCTCTTGCCTGAACCAAATGCCTAAATACCTCTAGAATTCTGATTTTTCATACTGTTTTCCCAGAGGAAACAGCAATTATTTTTGAAGTTACATTGCTATTTAGAAAGCCTTTGTAGAACCTTAAAAGTTGCTCAAACTTTTGCTTATATAAATAGATATGTTTTGACATCATAAAGCCATCTTAAATATACTAAATCATTGCTGGCAAATATTAGCTTACTATTGGTATAAAGGTCCTCTTAGAGAAGTAGAAAAAAAAAATTCATTATTAAACAAGTTCATGGAATTCTGTAATTAGCATGCTAAACACTTGCATGTCACATCAGACTTGTGCAATCTAGCCAACAGTTTTAAGACTTTTTCCAGTAGGCTATTAATACATATTACTCTACAAGTTCATTGTATTAAAACCTACACAATTTCCACACTGTGGGAACCTACACACAAGAGGAACACAGAACTTTCAAGCTGCCATCTACTGCAGTTATTTGGTAACACAGAAAACCGTGCATGGGAGAAGACAGTGACTTTTGAGTGACGTGAAACACGGTTCCTAATCACGGTTGATAATCCTGATGACAAAGTTAAACCTGAAAAAAAAAGGTCTTTCTGCACAGAATTTGCTACATGGATCAAACAGAGCATGCTTGAAAAGTACATGAATTGTCCGAATTCTGAATCCTGTAACAGGTACAGGATGCTCCAAATGACAAAGATACGAATACAAACAGAGAAAAGAATTAAAAGAAAGGAAAATGCTGCTTCTCTTCCTTTCTCTTCCACTGTCTCCCAACTCTCTCTTTAAATGGTAAGAAATGGATTTTGAATTCATTTCACATCTGAAGTGCAGCAATTCATTCATTGTGCAAGATTCAGAAACTGGAGTACCTGGAGTCCCCTAAAATGTGTGCATCCTGCCTTACACTACTTTGGATTTCAAACAGCATGTTTTAGAGAACCTAAATTTTAAATTATGTTACAGTCATTACATACAATGCTACTAACAACTGTTTCATTCCTACTACATTACTTCTGCCAGGGCATGAAGTCTTTGAGCAGGGAGGGTCTGTTTTTCTCTAAACAGATCTTTTAACGTATCTAGTGTAGTCAGGTGTGATTCATGATTGCAGTTCTAAGAACTAATATTGTTCCTACACAAGACTTTCCATATTCTATATTTTCTATATATATTCCACATTCTATATTCCTTTTAGATTCTATTTTTATACATTTTATAGAGCATATATTACTGCAGCTTAAATATTTTATGAATGAAGAGTTATTTCATTACCTTAATGTGTTTTACACCACAGCTGACGAGCTTGTTTGGCTGGTATAAATCCCAAGAAATATCAAATATCTGCATAAAAAAACCAAAGGATGTCAACAGAGCTGGCCTTTCTAGCACAGGACACTTAAAACAGTAAAAACTTCTAGCAAACTAACAGGGAGTCTGAAATGCTTTAAATGGATCTATTGGAAAGACTCTTTTATCCTCTCATTCCATACTGAAAATTCAGTATATACCCAATATAATTCTGTCTTTTTTTTTCCCTAGAGTAATTAAAACGCATGATAAAACAGCATTAAGGTTCATTTACAGACTAGAAAAATTTAAGCAATTATTTGCATTTTGATTTCCCATATGGGGATTAGGGTCTAAGAAGTACATTAATTCTGCACTTCTCCTATATGTTTTCAGTCTCAACAAACCATATACAAATAAATTTTGAGTTACACATTTTATTCTAGAAATAAATGCACACATCTAAAATATCTTCATGTCTTTATGCATATCAACCTTTAGGCAAATTCAGTTTCTAAATCAAATTGGGTTTTGTTCAGACAGAGGTCTAGTACGTATATACAAATACAGTTTAATGAGCTAGAATGACATTGATGCTCAGATTATTTAGTTGTACTTACTCTGTCTGTATGACCAGGAGCCATTGATAACAATTTTCCTTTTCTCCAGTCCCATACACAAACTGTGTTTTTCGAATCCAAACCAACCGAGACCAAACGCTGAAAATGTCCAAATTAAACAAATAAAAATAACTCAATGTATTAATGAAATCTAAAGTCATTATTTTGAATGAGTTACAAAAAAATGTGTAACATATTTGAGATAGAAGCAATAGTTCCATTTTGATATAGAAGAAAACATATCTTACACCAAAGCTTACGTAGATGCATCTTTTCAGGTACAACATTATGGCCATAAAGATCTTCTTAAATAATAATGTATTTCTGATCAATAAAGTTTAATATATATATAATTATATATAGCACACATGGCAAGCTGTGGTCAGGAGATGTTTGCAAAAAAGGAATAATCAGTGAACTCAATGAACCTGTATGTGTTTATCTTTAATTACATGTAACTTGCAGGATTTATTTTATAAGTCAAGAGATACAAAGAAAAAAATATTTTCTTCAATCTTCTTGAAAACAAACAGAAGATCAAAACCAATTAAACACTTTAAATGTCTTTTGTTTGATTCTTCAAGACACAAATGAGTAAATATTTCTTTCCAAATCCTTTCTCAAACCAGAATTAAAAAGGCCCCAAATATAATTTCATGAAGTCTTTACTATTCAGAAAGAGCTTGAAGCCATTTACACTGTAAAACGAATATGGACAAGAAGATTATTCAAAAAAAAACAAGAAAAATAAAATTTTGAGATCTTCCTGTGCTTTGCAGCCTGTCTTTTCTTGACTGTGAAGATACCTTGCACAGATTTCTTGACACAAATGATTGACTAAATCAGCCACTTGTATTCTATCTGTTAACCAGTCAAAATGCTATTTTTTCTATAGAAATTCTCAACAGAAAAAGTAACAGGACTGAATTTAAAAAAAAAAAAAAACTGAGTGACTTGGCATAATTTTTAAAGGAAATTAGTATTTTTGTTCCATTTTTGCATGAATTGTGCCATCTTGACATTGCTATATAAAATTTTTTCATATCTTTTGGGCAAAGATTTTCACTGTTCAGCAGTTAATACTTATGCACATTAAAGACAAATTTAGCTTCAATTTCTACATTGATTATCCAGTGAGTTTGTAAAAGCAAAAACAAACTCCAAACTTGAATTGTAATCTTTTTCCCAAAGATAGAAACCTATTCCAAATAACATACTTCCTTTACTGTCTGAAAATCTCCAAGATTATGAGAAGAAAAATACGTTAAATACAAATTCTACCCATGCTTCCTATTTATTAATACTACAAAATCTTACCTTTCTATTCTGTCTTTGAAAAATCAGGGTATTTCAATCCTAATTTGATGTATCTTGACCTTAAATTATGAAGGCCATTCAAGTGAGGGAGTGACACAAGTTTACACAACAAGTAGAAATTATATTCTAGAAAAAAGCTGACTGCCTAGACAGCGAGAGGTCATTTCAACAGACTCAGAACTTTCCTACAACAATTACAACATGTTTTAACAGAAACAAGTTACAGGTAGGCTTTCCTCTTGTATTCAAGAGGAAACATGTCCTCTTGATATTCTCTTAAAGACAGCAACTGGTCCCTACAATACATCCTCACTTGAGAAAACAGCAGTAACTAACAGGCACTGACCTTTTTAGCAAGCAAAAGGAGCTGAGGATACAGCTAAAGCTAACTATTGCATTGCAAGGCTGAGTGGGAAGGAAATAAGTGTTTCATAGACCAGGAAAGCACATCTCCAGAAAGGATTTTCTCAGCTAATACCTTTTCAGCTGCTACCTAACATGTAAATATAACCATTAAATTTTCCATTTCTAATACATCAGTCAAAAAACCCTCTTTACTCAGAGGAACTAGTGCCTGGTAAAAACAATCTCCCTTATAGGTAGCAGCTCTGAGAACCAATTTACTACTCAGAAAATGTTCAAAAGCAACAAAATTATAATCCAATGAAACCTTTTTCTTGACTCTTAGATACAGGATACAGGAGTCTGAACAAAGAATCAAAACGTGGAGAGCCACCAGTGAGTGCAAAATGCGTGACAGAGAAGGGGATAGTGCCTGAAGGGGTCCAAGATGAGTACCACAACAGGGCTACCATCACTCTGGGCATAAGACATGCCCCTGCACAGGGGAAGTCCACTGTCTCCAGTTATTTGGTCTAACTCTGAACTGTGGCCCTCAGACCAGAAGAACCTCATCTACGACCTCATCTCCATTCAAAAAGCTTTTGAAGTTATAATTTTCTTCCCAAATGTAAATATTTGGCAGTCATTAGTAATGCAAATTGATCTTCCTCAACTTGAGAATAAGCAAATAGAATCTGAGAAAATACACTGCCTTTTTTTAAGAAAAACTATGTGACAAGATTTCTAATAGATAAACAATTTATTCAAGTGTTTGAAAAAAGAATATTAATTACATACCTGACCATCTAAATCAAAGGCCAAGCAAGCTATACCATGTGTGTGAACATCCTTCAGAACAGATACAGTTTGCACAGTGTATGAATCCCACACGCAGATGTATGGTTCCTTCCCAACTTGACCTGTTGCCACCAACACACGTTCGGGGTGCAAAGCAAGGCTGCCAAAAAAAAAAAGATATAAAATATTTCTGCATTAAACTCTTGTATTTGCCTAGTTAGTTGCATTTTTTTTTCCTTAGGAATTCTTTTACAATATTTTCCTATGGATACTGAATAATAAAGTCATTTTGTATCGCAGACTCCACAGTAGCTGTGAAATTCTAAATATAGTAGATACCAACATCTTTCTTGAATTTAGCTTACAAAAGCCTTCTACATTTAAATTAGTTGCAAAATAGTCAATAATAGTCTGTTCCAAAAGTGGTTACTAAATTTGGTCAGATTTTCATGCACTGAGAGAAATACCTCTTTTCCTTTGTATTTCTTAAAACTTAATACACAAACAATGGAAAACAGAAGTTTGTGTTATCTATCTACACATCAATCATCAATGGAGAGAGATGCCCATCTCCAGAAGTTCTTTATTCCACACAGTATTTGATGTCCTTTTTATGAGAGGACAGCTTTCTGGAGCTCTCTGCTGATTCAACCCAAAGCACAACTAGCTTAGACTAGAGGCAATGACTACACTTCAGATGACTGAACTTAAAAGAAATTAAGATTATCTTAAATGTCTTAATTTTAATATAGAACAATTGGGAATAAATGGTTTTGAATAATTATTAACTCTCCACATTTCTAATATTGTAGAGAATGTTATTATAACTTGTATTTCAGTCTTTCAGAATGCACTTGAGGTTCATCAGAACTGCTTTGCTAAATCTGGGACCAAGCTAGAAAACATTCTAGTCAGCAAGATACTTCTTTGTTTTGTTTATGCCAGCAAGCTGTATGGGAGAACATAAGGTCTGAGAACTCAGATTTCATAATACAGAAAAATAAGAATATATTCTAACAGAAACCCAAACAAACTACTTGATCACATTGTACACATACTAGGTACAGCAGTCCAGAATGATGTAGAAATACCACATAGAAGTCAGGAAGACATAATTTCTAAAGCTGGCTGTTTAATTTGGTTAAAAAATTTCCTAGTTTGATGAATGCCAAGGTAATGAATGTTCTTGAGAGACTAGTGGACAGAATCATTAACAACACACAGTAAGTATATTTATCTTCTCAAAATTATTTGGGAAGGAGAAAGGTAGAGCACTTTGCAAAGGTAAGATGATCTTTAATTTGAACACAGGTTTTGATAAATAAAGTTCAAAGGCTGGAGACAAGGGAAATCTATAAATATAAACAAAAACAGCAAGGTTAAAGCTAACCAGGAATTTACCAGAGAAATCTTATTATTCAAAAGATAGATACATTTTCTATATACAGAAAGAGCAAGAGGAAATCACATTAGAAGATGCTTAATATTTTATGAAGTTAAACTACAGTACACAATACAATTCTATATGTTTTCTGTTTTAAAATAGCAGTTCAGTTTGTTGATATTGCTTGACAAATTCCACGTGCAAAACTGAGCAGAATTCCTAACTTCAAAGTTGAAATGGTAAAAAGCCCTGAACCTTTCAATTCTGCTATGGGAATTTCTGCTCTTGGCTACTCCCCGCTACCCTCAGCACCAGGATAAAGTAACCAATATTTCCACACTTTGCTTCACAACACTTCCAGAGTTGTTTCTTTAGTTGTTCCCTTCTTGTTTATTTGACAGAGCAACTTCACAATTAAAAAACATTGCAGAAAGGAGCTGGCAGCAAAACTTCCCACATTTCAATTCAGTTCTGCCACCTAATCCTGACAAACACCTGCACATCTCCCAGAGCACACAAAGGCAGATGGTGTACTCACAGGACAAAGGAAAAGCATCTGGAGGGAGAGAAAATACTGCACCAAAATAATCTAATTTTTTTAATGGTGCCACAGAAAGGGTGCAATTAGACCAAATAAACAATAAAGAAATTTGAAATATGAAGTGAAAGGAATAAGCAATAAAAAAAAGAGACAGAAACTAAGAGGAAAATAGGAAAAACACAGCAGTCTCATGTCTTATTCCTCACCTCTTCAATCCTGTCCTGATCTGTGCTACAAGTGCATAGTGTATTTTTAGACAAGCAAAAACCACATCACAAGTACAACAAAACACTCACTGTATGTGTATGGACACACATACATGCAAAAGCACCCCCACACCACACCTTACAAAACAATTTATAGCAACCAAAAATTACCTCTGTATGTTTTTAACTAAAGCCTAGAGTCTTTAGAGAAATACAATGCATCAGAGATGGAAGGGACAACAGTAAGGGCACCAAAAAGGGAAAGGAGAACATTGTCCTCAGCCCAAGCATTCCAACTAATTTCATTCAAAGCATATTAGGTGAATACAGAGAAGGTTTCCTCTATTTCTAATTAATAAATGGCAAGTAACAACTAATAGCAGTATCACAGTATTAGTTCTTTCTACATCACAATACAAAATATTGGCTTAAACAACTGAGCTCGAATTCTGACTTGATATAGGACAATAATGTAGCACAAATTTAGAGCCTGTATTTTAATCACAACAGACAACACTGCAGAATTACCAACATCCTTTCCCTATCACTTCAGTCTCTATAGTAAACTGCTAATAACTTTTCTAGACAGTCATTGAAAGAAGAAGAAAATAAATGTACAATAAATATTTTAAGACTGCAAGTTCTTTTAAAAAATGCAAATACAGTGAGTTTCAGGGAAACTATTTAGCAATGCTGTTAGCAGTGGCTGAAGAAACACCTACCTGAAAATACTTTTCCATGTCTTTTCCTAGAGACCAAGGAGTGGAGGACAACTTAAAGTACTACCTATAAGTATTCTATCTCACAGGCTGTCAGAGCAGATGAAAAAGAGAAGCATGGGAAAAGTCAAGGGACTACTATTTCTGTTACCATCATTAAAGAAAGTAACTACTACACATATTTACATTATTTTGATATGAGACATGAATGATAATAAAATGTTGTTCCTTAGTAATCAAGTCTTAGCTATTATTAATCCCATGAGGAATCATGCAGAATTATGGATTTGAAAATTTTGGGTCCTCATGAAAACCCAAGGATTAGATTCCAATTTTGCACAATATGGTGACTCTTTTCAGTTCTTTCATTGGACTATGAGTGATCAAACAATCCCTATAAGCATAGCAATCAATACAAAAATACAGTATCATGATCTAACTTGTATTGATGCTTCTCTAGAGCAGAAGTATCAACATAAGTCACATACTTGAGAATGTTCATTGTTAGCCCTGAGCAAAACACTTTAAATAGCTTCCTAGTGCAGACAGAAAGAGCTTAACTAGAATGGGTGCCCAGAAACAAATAACAATAAACACTTTCCATACACAGACTATAGGAACTTGTGGGTGTGATGCAGTTAACAGGATCAAACAATGAGTTTGGATACTCTGGGTATGATCTTCAACACACCTCTATTGAGGTGTTAAAACATACAACTATTGGGATGGTATCTGCAATAGCTGCTTGCCATTCATCCATTCAGTTCCTGAGATCAGGCAGAAAAGTATGGGTATGGTTCAGCTCTAAAGGCAGCTTTCAAATCTGTTAGTGTGGGACTTGTGGGCTTAGGTACAGTCCCTCACAAATATTCTCTTGCATTTTTTTTTCTTAGGGAGAAGGAAGAGATTGCTTAGTGGCATAAGAAGCTCTGCACTCAGAAGAAAAGGACACATATTCCCTTTACAGCACTCAGAAGGAGAGAATTCCCTTTACTATCCTGGTAAGGAGAGCTGGTATCACCAGGTTAGACTGCATCTAGCCCACACTGCTAGACTGTAAACTGGTGCTTGATTTCTTTCCTCGTCCTTGAAGGATGACTAAGCTGATGAATGAGATACTGATGCTTGTCCAGAAAAGGAAACAGATATTCCTAATGAGAAGTTCCTCAGGCCTTCTTGTTTGCCTCTAGCCTTTCTGACCTGGGCTCTGCCACAACAGATGTTAGATCTAACGTAGTAACATGTAACATATGTAAGAACATGTCCAAAAGGCAAACTTTACAATGAAAAAAATCAGATATTAAGCTAACAAACTGCTAAGTCAAATTAATTTTTAAATTGATTCTAGAACTTGGCACTTCCCAGAAGAGTTCAGAAATAGAAAATTTAAAAAAAACTTGTCTGTCACTATTGCAACAAACCAAATAGCTGGACTTGTAGTGAACTGAGGTTTCCACTGCTATGTCTGAATGACAGGTCTTTTCCTAGCCAGATACTCAAATTGGTCTGAAATGCAGTAGTAGAGTTTTATCAGCATACTGAAAAGGGATGTGTTTCTTACTTTAGTACATTCAAGCTCCTCTTTTAAACACATTCATGAAAGGTTCTTTCTCCCTTTCAGAGCAATATGTAATCATTCCCCAACATTTTGACCAGATCCATGGTCAAGATGGATCAAGATGGTACAAGACCAATGTTAGATTATTATATTAAATACTAATGGCAGCCAATGAAAAAAATAAAACCTGTCCATGTTGTGTCTGCACGGAATGAGACTAGAGACATGGACAAGACCTCCAATTTGTGTGAGGTTTGAAGTGGCAGGGGATTCTGAAGGAGAATAGTCAATAACAATAATAATAAACTACTTGATAATAAAAGAAATTAAGATTCTTTTTCATCTTCACTTGGTTTGTGCTGAGCATTAGCAGGCATTGATTAATACAGACAAGCTGCAGACAAGGATACAGTATTAAAGATGATGTTTCCTTAGCAACAATATTGGATGAAAATCCAAGAATATATTCATGTGACTACTCCTGAGCTTCATAAAACTAGGGCACCAGTAAAAATGCACAAAAGAATACTGCAGTAAAATAACAGCATCTCAGACATCTATTAATTAAGAGTTAATTTCAAGTGTGAAATTGTTTTTATATTTCAATAAAGCAAAATATTTTCATGGTATGTTTACAGACATTTTACATACACTCGAGAATATTCTCTTATTTGCTGTAATTTATCCATATTTTCCAGAAAGAATAATAGGGGAAGCTACAAACCATTTATGTCATACTATTTAAGATCTTAAAGCAGAAAGAGCTGCAATCAGCAAACATCTCTTATCAAAATTTAAACAGATCAAGTCAGAGCACACTTATTTTCCATAGAGAAAACAAAGCAGTATTCATCATGGAGCACCACTACCAGCCTTCCATCCAGTTATTGTCCCAGGGCCAATAATGTCAAATATAGCTTTCTGAAGCTTCCTTAAATTGCAGAAGCATCCAACTTCAAAGTAAGAGAGGCTGAAGTGGAGACAGGGACAGTGAACTCAAACTGTATGTTGGTCTTTCCCAGCTGCAGTCTATCTCATTACCATTCCATATTTTCTCCTATTGGATCTGAATGTTTTTAAATTAACAAGAAACATTTATAAACAACCCAGAGACTCCTAAAGATTGCTTTGGGCTTCTGTTTGTTCCTGAACTCCAAGGAGGGGGCAAAAAATAAAAAAACAGATGTACTTCTAAGACAAGGAAGGAGTCAGAGAGTGACTAAAGCAACTAATGCAAAGTTCCCAAATCATCAAATATGAGAACTGAGTAAAATATTCTGGGAACAATATGCCCCTATATGAAGATATCAATTTTTGTCTTGCATTGTCATATCCTCCACTGCTGAGGGAGGGATTGGCTTCAGCTTTCTGTTAAGTCCTCATCTCTAGAAAAATGATTAAAAATAAAGATACTCCCCTTCTTTTCAAATATGAATGATTTTGCCAATGCCAACAGGAGAACTTGTGCTTTGACTGAGTGGGGTTGCTGGATTTTCACAAATTCTATATGATTGTGACAATTTAATCACCAGGTTTTCACAGTCTGAGGAACAAAATTCTTTTCTAACATGCTCCTTGAAAAAGAAGACAGCAAAATTACGTACATGTTCCTAGCTAAAAAAAATCTTCTCACATGAAAGTTAGAAATATCATATACTCCAGATTCATTTGGAGATAAATTTGCTAAGATAATGTCCTGTTATTCTTTAATAGCTATTCATATTAAAGAACTAGTGGTACAATAATGGGACATACTAGACCCTGAAGTAAGTGAGAATCCCACATAAAAAAATACCCAACTGCGTTCTTTCCTTACAAGACAATACACAGACTTGACCAATTATTTAAACCATTATTACATATTAAGTGTCAAAAATTACGACCCTAGAATTAGCAGCAAGGCGCCAAAAAAAAAACACTAAAAAAAGAAAAGAGAGAGAAAAGTAAATAAGAAGTGCAAGATCTGTGGAGAGAAGACAGTGCAATCAGCTGTCAGTAACTTAGGAGGCAGTGCAGCTGTTCAGCTCCTTTGGGTCACTAGATTTGATCACCCAAAAGAGATCCTTTAACGAAACAGGACGTACTAGTAAATGATTTGGTTAGGATTTGTCAGCCACAAAGTGAGAAATCAGTCCTTTGCTCCTGAACACATGTGGTGAAAAGCAAACAAACCTACAAAATAGTCACAGATAAAAAAAGCAATTCAGTTTAAAATTAAAGTGGAAACATCTATTTCCCATTCTAGTCAGTTGACAACAAACTACTTTACTAAAGATTATCATGCCATAGCCACTTATTATGGGGAAAATATGAGACAAACATGTCTATAAAATATGAACAGAATTAATTTCAAATAAATTTTGTCATGAAATACAGCCTAGAAAGTGAAACTAAATGGCAAAATTTCTTATCACATTTAAAATTACTCATTTTTCAGTGCACAAAGACTCATTCCATTGCTGAGTTAGAAATCTAAAGAATAAATTATTTAAGGTCAAAGAAGCATTTACTCCAAATTTTTTAGCCAAGACCATTTCAAAAGTTACTTTTCAAAGGAAGGTTATTTTTTATGCTTCTGACCATACGTTAACTAAATAAACTTGCTTGGCATACAAAATTTTCTTGTTTCTAAATCTTTCACTACTACTAAAACCCTTTGAACATCCCTTTACCCAGTCATCACTATTTGCTTCTTCTCTACAAGATTTAGAACAGTTTTTAACCACTAGATTAACCTTTCATCTATTACTTTTAAAATTTTGTACTAGATCTTCTAGTATCACACAGAAAACAAAAATCACAGCATGTACCATTTTCTTTCATATTTCTGAAAAAGTATATTAAACAGCAATTCAGCCTTTTCTCCTACAGAAGATAATGAAATATTAATGAAAATATCTCAATGTGCAAGAACTTATCATCTGAATATTTGAGTGGAGTCACAGAATAACTAGTGACAATTTTTGAAAAGTTCTTCTTTTACACAGAAAGATTATCCTGACAAAATTAGCAGTTGGCTTAATGTAAGGACTGGTGGGAAGAAGGCAGTGGCAGAGCTGCTATTGAAAAAAAGCTGAGATAAGCACAACATTCATTCTGTGCTTCAATTGACTGTACTTTATTACCAACCAAAGAAGGTTTAGAGCAGAAGAAAACACTATCTTGCCAGCCCTGGACACTGCAGATACACTAGATTTTTTCAGGAGTTCTTGAGTTTATCAGGCCCACAGATGTTCTGCAGGTGTTTGACAGAGGTGCTTTCCTACAGAAAAAAGTCAAGGATCTCTCTAACACTTGTCACAAATTGACCATCCCAGTATCTAACTTTGCACCCAGAAAAGTGAAAGGAACCAGGATACCACTTAAAACTGGGACAACATCTGAGCTATTGTTTAGAAAAATCTATAAATATGCCATAGAGGCCACAAAAGACCATCTCCTGAAACAAACAAAATCCCCACATGTACCAGAACCACAAATAAAACAGGAAAGAAGCATAGGAAAACTAGAGAATATTAAAGGGACTCAGAAGTCAACATGTAGCTTGGTAGGCAATGAAAGATGTCACCCGTGTGGGCTCACAAACTTAATCACTGAAAACCAATAAAAAGGAGAAGATGGATAAAGAGCATTCATGTGTAACTCTTTCAAGAAACTACAAATCTTCTGCTTAAAAATTATGTTTATCTCAAGAATACTGATCCAGTTGACTAATCCTAATGAGGAGTGTAACATAATGTAATACTCATTCTTATAAGCATATGCTATAATCAAAATCATAACTATACATAAATTATTACTGAATAATGTTTCACAGGCTATTCATTTTTGTGGTATTAATTTGTATGGCAGAAGAAACAGCAATTGAAAAAACAGTATGCAAAAGAGGAACCTGTAACTAAAAACCACAAATATCATCTAAAGTGCAACCTTGATCTAAAATAAAACCCAAACCAAACATTTACCAGTTCTTCAAATATTTATTTTATTTCTTCAAGTACTCCAGAAGGCTTTTTCACTTTAAATGTCATGCTCTCCACAATAAATCTTCAGGCAATTTCCAAATGCTGTCAGATGCCTTGTCTTGATCTGAGATAAAGCATCATTCACCTTGCTTGCTCTTGTAGAGGGATTATAAGCAGGGAATAGAGATTAGCACAGTTCTAAAAGTCAGGAGAAGGTTTACAGTGTTGTCAGCTAACCAAAACATAGAATTAATTCACTCATTCTGCATGCAAGCTGTCTTGATAAAATGGAGACCTCTTACCACCACGACTAAATCAAGCATTTCATTTACATGTAATTTTATGCCAAATATCTTACCAATATATTTCATATGAAGCCAAAGGAAGTTTAAGGTGTAATACTTCCTGTAGTCAACAGAGTGTAAAAGGCAAATGAAAGATTTCCCTGATCTGTCACCAATGTGGCTAAACCATCAGTGGAAGCATTACTGCAGGTACCCCTAGAGCTGATAATTTTGTTCACACTGACATTATTCTCTCCAGTTATGCCACTCACTCTCTGGACATATTTCTCTGAATTCTTGAATTCAAACCCCAAAAAGGAGCCTCTAAAAATATTTGTCAAAGATAACCCCATGAATATTTGAACAGTTAGAAGTCGGACATTGCTGTTAGACTAGAAGATTTTGTTTTGGGATGGGCTTTGCGGCAATTTTTATGGAATTTTGGGGTTTTTTTTTTTGCTAAAATGGCATGTGCTTTTAAAGCAAAATAATCAAACTGACCATTGCATATAGTTAAGAGTCTTGATTCATCCTGTCTGCAGCCCAAAGCAATAGGGAATTGCTTTGGAATTCCTCTGAAAAAGCTTGGAAGATCAAGCAGTGAAATGAAATTAGAAACCTATGAAAAATGGTTGGAAGGATTGTTCACTGTATTTTCTGAAGTAATATCAGAATACTCAGGGCTTTCATAGAAGAATAAGCATCAGGCACCATCTTACAGAACTTATTCCAAAGAAAAGGAGTCCAGCAGGAAGCCTCTCAACAGTAATGAGAATTCCCAGTTAAAGGAAAGTCTTTTGCAGCTAGGATGAGGACAGCTACTCTGAAGAAAAGATACAGTATTTGGAGATTTAATAATGAATGCAGCTAGGTAAAATAACAAGGAACACTGCTTTTCTAACTGAAGTGGTCTCACAAAGACATCTTGCTTTAAATGCAGAGTAGTAGTGGTGTTATCAGATGGTGCACATACTGGAATTCTTTGTGGTTTCTATCTTTTGCAATATAAAAGATAGGCATCATAAAACTGGCTTAAAAATTCAATCATAGCTTTTGCTACCAAGAGTTAAGGCAATCTTGGCTGATTCTGACCTTTTTTGTGCAAATCAAGCACTGCATTTTCAAAGTCTATTACTATGGTAATAGCTACCAGCTATTACTATTACTATGTAATAACTAACAGCAATGCAAATAATGATACTGGGTATTTCTTGTAGAAGTGGAAGTCTTTTGTAGCCAATGGAGTAACCAGAGCAATCTGGGCCCTAATGAAGGTGATTTGTCTGCATCTATAACATGCTGTAAGGTGCTTCACTGTTACACCAGGGGAAATTCATACCACACCAGATGACACACCAGAATGTCATTGGGCAAAATATCTTCACTACATGTATTTTGAAGAGACCATTCAACACTATCTAGGTCAAACATTCAACCAAATTATTAAGATGGTTATGGGAGCTTTCACACTCTGCTACCTAGGTTTAAGGAAAAGTACAGCTTTGTTTTTCTTTTCAAGGTATTTCAAGTGCCCAGTAGCTTTGCTTACCATGTGAGTGTAGCAAAACCAATAGTTTATGTCAAGTCAAAAAATATATTGTGAATAAACCAATTTCTTTAATCATAATATAACAGCATTATAATTTATCTGAACAAATTTAAATTTTAATGTCAGCGTATGACTAATCTTTATCAGTACAGATTAGACACCTTTGCCACTTTTATGAATATTTTTTTTCCTTTGAAGCTGTTGATGCTAAATAAAAGTGCTGTCCTAAATCACAAATACAACTTTGTAAGTTGTGTAACAATATTTTGAAAAACTAGGCAAACTACATCTTGAAGCAAAAAAAAAAAACCAAACCCTTGAGATATTATAAAAGGTAAGACTAAATTCTATGGACTTCTTAGCTTAAAGTCAGTGTCAGCTTAAACTTCAAAAACCCCAAAATGTAGGTGACATAAAACTAGAAACATCTTTTTTGCAATTATTTCAGGTTCTGTTTCAAGCACACATCTTTTTTAAAAAGCCTACAATGCTTGTGTTATTAATTACAGTAAAAGCTAAACTAATTTTTGATATGTCATACAGAACATATACACTACGGTTTTCAATCTAAAAAAAATAGAGGAGGATAAAAAAATCAACAGTTCAAAATGATTGAAACATGCTAAGTTACTGCCTATCACTACTATAATAACACTGCAGACACAGTTAACTGTATAATGCTGTTTAAAAATCAACCTGGAACGTAACCTACTTTCCTCCCTATATCAAGAGATTGACTAACATATAGAGCCATTGAAAACATAGGTAAGCAGAAATATAACTTATTTGACTGGAATCTGGAAAAACAAAAAGGTTAGGGCAGACCTCAACATTTCTGCAAAAATATTTCAAAATTTTCAGGAATCAAACATTATTAAGCTTTTGGTTACATTTCATGTTCTTCTCAGACATTGTCCTATAGCCTCATCTTGTTGCAATAGTTCTGAGAAAAAGACCAAACTACCAAATCAAGCAAAGCATTTTTTACAGCACCAAGACATTTTCCCATTTAAGTGCTGACCTGACCTGACCTTGCCTGTGCACACTGACAGAATCAGATCAGAAGGTGATGTGACTGCTGGCTATGAAAAGCACAATGCATGAAAGCAAGCTCCTAAGTCTAGCTCCTTGCTGTCTTGATCTACTTTAATAAACTTCTAGTATGTTTTAAATGTTCAGTTCTCGTTGGATATTTTTGGTATTTCTCTTCATGTTGTTTTTATTAGGAAAAATAAAGTTCTCAAAGGCATGCAGGTGTATTAAACAACAGGCTTATTCTAATTTCAATTCAAACAATCTAGGAAAGTTTTTATTCAGTATTCCTAAA
The DNA here is from genome assembly GCF_024509145.1 of Vidua macroura. Lineage (NCBI taxonomy): Eukaryota > Metazoa > Chordata > Aves > Passeriformes > Viduidae > Vidua > Vidua macroura. The sequence continues at coordinate 17,547,445 of NC_071576.1, read as the reverse complement.
ATATTTTCATTTTATCAAACCAAATCTAATAATTTTTTTTCTTTTAAAAGATGATGTACAAAACTGCAGGTTAAAAAAAAAAAAAATGACATGCCAACACGAAATCAGAAAAACATCTTTCAGACAGTATAATGTGTTCCAGAACATGTTTACAACTATCAAGAAAACTTGGTTTTCCTGAGGGAGAAGGTACATCATTGTCTTTCATCTCTCCCCCTGATCTGTGATAGATATGAGGAAGGATAGATATGAAGGGAAGATATGCACCCAAATCTTCCCTTCAGACTTTTAAACATTTGACAATTTGAGACCACTTGGCACGAATAGCTGGAAAGAGCTTAACTGGGACTTTGCCCTTGTGAACCACAGTATAAAACGGTCAGCAGGGTAATTATCTCACCTTGTCCTAGCAATTGCTTCTGCTGTAAGAAATGCCATTTTGACTGACAGACAAAAGATATAGGAGGACTGCTTCGTTTAATTATGACATTATTTAGGTTTTAATCATTACTTCTTTCATGGAGGGAAATAAACTGAGTACGCTCAAAAATATCATTTGGAGATGGTAAAGTGAGTTAATTGATTTATCTTTAGTATAAACAAAACATGACACCACATAAGCCCAAAGAATAAGCTAAGGAGAATATGTGATTTTTCATCTGGAAATACAAACTTTCAGGGGAAAAAGAGAAATCATTTCCTAAAAATATATTCAAAAAAGAAAAATGCCTTAATGGCTTATTAACAAAGTACAATAGCTGGTAATTTAACTTGCTCAAGTGATTTGGTGCCTGTATTTCACCTCTCAAAATGGTACATCACACGGCTTCAGCATTATATTGCTTTCATCCTTTGAAGCAAGAACGTGGTTTCCTCATCAAGCCTGAATGCAGAATGAACCCCAGGTACCATGTTTCAGCAGGAACCTACCAGCACACACCCCAAAGCCCACTCTTTGTTACAGAAAATACTATTAAAGCTATTTCTTTTCACAGTAAACATTCTATTGCATACGAAAACCCCATGACCTGTAATTAATATCTAATTTTTGTCAAGAAAAAACAATTTTTTAAAAAAAACTTATTTCCTTAACTAGATTTACATAAAATTATTTTTATTTGAAATTGCACGTGGGAAGAAAGTAATAAATAATGTTTGTAGTCAAAACACTGAAGCTTTCAAACTGAACCACCAATTCTGGAAACTCCTCCTGTTCAGCATGGGCCTACAGGTTTTATTTTTGGACAGAAAGTCACTTTATTTGTCACTGAGCACCACTGAGAAGAGCTTGGATCCATCTATCTTCTTCACACTTTTGCTTCATCTATTTATTATATACAGTGATCAGATCTATTTATTATATACATTGATCAGATGCACTCTGAGCCTTCTCCTCTCTGGGCCAAATGGCCCCAGCTTCTCAGCATCTCATCAGGAGAGATGGTCAAGATTTTTAATCATCTTTGTGGCCCTTCAATGGACTCTCTTTAGGAGTTCCTCATGTCTCTTGTCCTGAGGAGCCCAGAACTGCACCCAGTACTGCAGGGGCAGCCTCACCAGCTGAGTCAAGGGGAAATGCTCCTACCAAGGACCTTCCTTGGCACTTAAGAACAAAGACTGATTTCCTAACAGCATACCTAATAATCCAGGCTGCATGCACCTTGTATGTTTCCTAAGTATTAGACGAGCTACATTTTGAGGTGTTTCTATGCATGATCCATTTCACATTTGAAGCATAACTATGAAATGGATTTTACTCCTGTTTTCCTCCAGTTATTAGAGGCTGCAATGGGGGATGACTGGCCTTCTTTGATGGCTATAATTATTGAAATAGTTTGGGAGATTACCTTTCTGCAAATGAATAAACAACAGAGTTCTTTTTACAAAAAAAAAAAAGACATGGACTGTATAGCATTCAAGCGCATACAAAGAATTCCTCACCAGGACATGCAATTTTTTCTTTTGCTTTTTTTCTTCTGTCACATTCATAATTCAAAAGACACAAGAGGTTACACATGATAATTAGAAATGTTTCCTTATGTGGCAACCTAGTATTCATTCTGTTACATTCCCTGAAATCCAAAATACACAACTAATCATTAATTTCCTAGTGAAAATTCATAGATCTGCTGCCAAACCAATTAATAGAACTTCACCTGACAAAATTCTGTAGCTGTGCTTAGTACCCACTCCTTAACATCTGTGCTTGACTGCCATTTGGAGTTAGGTCAGGAACATACGCCATTTATTCCAGACAAGAACAAGACAAACTTGACAGCAGATACCCCAACATTCAATTGTTTCAAATGTTCGCTGAGGTTTTTTGAGAACTCCTAAGGTGTCAGACTACTGGGGGAACACAAAACATGGAAAGAAAATAACTTCCCTCTACATTCTTGTGAAACCTGTTTGGCTCTTTTTCTGAGAAGATACTCTCTTTTGTTCATAATTTTTTTTTTGATTACTAGAATCTAATGAAAATCAAAGAGAGGCAGAATGATACAATGAGGTGGTAGAAATACTCAGCATCTTTAATAAAAAAGTCCAACAGCAGGTCATCCAATGTCATAACAATGCATAGTTAATGAAAAGAGAGGGTGAGGAAAATATCTGTTGCCGTTCAAAACTAGGATGTGACTAATCACTGCACTGCTAGAATTTCTGCTTGCAGAAATTCCACAGCTGACAGCCACACAGAGGAAGGTTGGACCTGCCTCCCAGAGAGCATTATCTAGGAGCAGTCTTAGAAAGCAGCTGACAGAGTCCAACAATTTCTTAGATGTTGATGGTTAGACTAACACTCAGAGTGTGACAATAAATAGATAAAACAGAGTTGGCACACAGCACCAACACCAGAGAGCAGAAATGATTTTAGTGGTTTTGATTTTCATTAGAACCTAAGAAATGTTGACACTAAAATGAAATGGTTTATTTTGCCTTGGAATACAGGAACAAAATCATAGTATCTCAGGCAGGAGACTAAGTTGAAATTTGAAATATAAAAAGATGACAGTCTTAAATAAAGTGCCTGAAAAGATCACAGTTTAGTGGCCAGCAGTTTGGCTGCTTATTTTTATTCATTGGGAAACAAAGTTCAGGTAATTCCTAAAGTTCACAGCAACAAGAAAAATTGTCTTAAGAAAAGCCATGATTTAGACAAGTAAATTATTTTGTTGGAAACAGCCAAACCATGTCTCTGTGAGAATAGAGACAAATGCTTTGCCATTCTTTCTACCTGTTTTGCTTATACCCCTGCTCTCTGTAAACATGCAATTTGCCTCTCTACAGTCTTGGATACAGAGGGGCACAAAGGGGGAAAAGGACCAAGTTTTAACTAAACAGAAAGTACAATCATTCATTTCTCCTCTGTCTTTGTAGCATGGTAATGGTTAGTTTCTGGTATTAGAGCACCTAATAGTAAAGAATTTCAATGTTTTCTGAATCATTTTTTAAGTTATGTTTGCCCTAAAAGCAGAACGCTGCATGAGTCCTTGGGCAGATGATGCACGATTTCTTTCCCCCAACTCAGTCCAAGACAAGGAAAAATATACAGACTTCAGACAAGAAGGGAAATTAACTTCTTAGACACAGCCTAGAGTTGCTCAACAGCAGAGCCATAAATGCCATTATCAGCACAGATTCAAGAGTTCTTACTAGTATAAAATGTGCCAGCTACTACCTTAAGCAATAAAACCTAAATGTACCACAAACATCTTAATCAAGTAGTCACAGTGAAAGTTCTAGGAAGAACATACAAAAGCACTATTATTTGCCAGCTAGCTCACATAATGGATATTAAGAAAAAGTGGGACAGACATAATAACTCTTCCTCATTTGTTTCCTTCTGACAGAGAAACATAATTCTTCTTCTTTCTGTGACTGGCACAGTTGTGTGGCTGTTTTGTGTCAGCATAAAGGTAATGGTGCAAAAGGAGAATAACAAATAAGTGCTAAAGTTTGAAGTCAAGAACAGACATCATGGAAAGCAAAATATAAAGTTTTCCCAAGTCTATGAAAGCTCTCAAAAAGATGCACTGGCTTAACCTTATGTTTTGATTTTATTTTTCAGTAGCATCATCACTGTCAGGTGAAAAGTTAATTCCCAGTAAAATTCCAGTACTTTGAAGCCAAAGAAAAAGGATTATCATGGGGCTAGAAGTACAGGGGAAGGAAGGGAAGGAAGGGAAGGAAGGGAAGGAAGGGAAGGAAGGGAAGGAAGGGAAGGAAGGGAAGGAAGGGAAGGAAGGGAAGGAAGGGAAGGAAGGGAAGGAAGGGAAGGAAGGGAAGGAAGGGAAGGAAGGGAAGGAAGGGAAGGAAGGGAAGGAAGGGAAGGAAGGGAAGGAAGGGAAGGAAGGGGAAAAAAAGCATCAAAAGGAAAAATTATTCTGTAAGTCACCTTGGAGCATATCAGTGGTCTCCATATAGCACATCAACATAGAGAATTGTCCTAGTGACATCAAAGGCTTTTGCCAGTAGACAGCCATTTAAAAAGGTGGATAAGTTTAGGGTTACCAATCTTCTCATATCAAAAAAATAAAATACATAAATATGCTTTAGCTAGCCCAGACAAATAAGGAGCCTCAATATGAGCATGAGTTTTACAATACGACAAGTTAATACTCTGAGGGAGCATCTTCTGAAATCTTGATTCAGATCAGATTTAAATACAATCCCCCTAAGGTGTCTCTGAAATGGGAAGATCAGCCAACACTAAAAACCCTATGATCCTCTAAACCAATACAATTATGGAAAGAACAAAGTTAAGATCTAACCTGAACACACCAAGATACTGTTTCTTCCTCAGCTACCGGAAAGCAAACCATTCTACACATCACAAGCTAATTGGGTGATGCATGAAATCCTAGAGAACACACACTTGAAACCAGTAGCTTTGTAGGAATAACTTTTCATTCAGTATTAGTATCTCCTACACATACACAGCCAAGGTTGGACAGGGGAACTTATCTTCCACAAACACAGCAGACATCCAAGTTATGCTGCTGGCAACAGATCAAAGCAAGTCACTGAGATATCATGTACAAGATTTTTTTCCTTATTTACTCCTGAAAATATAAGAAACTTAGTTAACAGCATTCCCAAAAGATGCAAATTTCCAAAGCATTTGTGCATCTGATACTTTCCACAAGTGTTTGCATACATTCCTGGACCTCAATCATAAAAATATGCAATTGAGTAAGAAATGGGAGACAAGTAATATTGAAAACATGTAACTGTATCCTTCAGAATAGTGAGTTGATTTCTGGAAAATAATTCTCAGAGGAGATTAAAAAAAAAAAAAAAACCAAAAAAAAAAACAAAAGCACATAAAAAGTGAAAGCTCACCAGCAAGCAAGAAAAGTTCTTTTAAAAATGGATTACAACTGAGATCGTTCAAATAAAAAAAAAAGAAAAAAAAAAAAAAAAAAGAAAAAAAAAAGAAAAAACCACCAAAACAGACTAATAAAAGATGTTTGAAATGATCCTAATTATCCTCTTCTAGTCCAGAAGAGTTTTCAATAGATCTGAGGGACCAAACACTGAAAGAGAGCTCTCTTACTTTTACTATACAGTTAACTGAGGCTGAGGGGTTTGGGGTGTGGACACCATGATTAAAATTAAGATTAGACATTCATACTGAAAACAAATCATGTTAAAATACCTAATCATATAAAAAAATCTTACAGCAGGCTTACAGAGTTTCATTTAACAAAAGCAGGCAAAACGTCAAAGCAGAACCAAAACTAACTGCTGGTGTTAGAAATTTCCAATGGAAAATGTCCTATGACTGTCCATTACTCCAATACTGTTTTCTGTTACTAAAGAAATGGTCTCTGACTTAAGAACTGCAGTTCCTCTCTCTTGATTGATGTTTACAATTACAATGTCATCCAAAGAATGCTAACAATATAAAAGTTCTCAAAATGAAGAGTACTAATAATATCACCATGTAGTGAGCAATATTTATGCTTAGTTCTTGTAGCTATGGAGCTAGGCTCATGAAAGTTTGATTCTTTAAATACATAAGATTTTCAGACTCCAGGACTGCTTTCAGAAATTAGATCCCATACTTGTAAAAAGACACAGTCTTCCCATTGCTTTCACTAAAAAATCCCAAATATCTCAGCATTCAAACAGTACTTGCTGAGACTGAGCACAAAATATATTAATTCTTTTCCAATACAACAGTTGAGCTTATCTTCAGAGAGAAGATTTAGTAACACTGATTACTATATTATATCATTGCATTTTTGCACCTACTTTTTGGATTTTGGGTTTTGTTGTTGTTTTTTGTTTGTTTGTTTTTTAAAATATTTGACCTTCTTATGTCTCCTTTAAATATTAAGAACTAATATGTTTAGATATGCAAGTTTAATCAGGAAAAGTGTGAGATGGCATTTAAATGGCACCACATTGCATTTTAGAGAAAGTAGCAAGTGAAAGACTTATCAATGCAAGACTAATCATACTATTAGAAATAGGCACGCTGCTTTTAAATCAATATTTCTGTAGAGCTTTTGCATTTAAGAACCATGCAAAATTCTAACTGCATCCTTATCATACTTAGAATTATATTCTCGCATCAGAGTAGGAGAAACTGCTATATTTGAATGGGCCAAAATACATACACAAATCAAAGTACATACACAAACAAGACACACTCTTTCTCTCCAGTTAGCTGACTTATAGCAGATTTTTGTTTGTTGGTTGGTTTTTGTGCGGGTTTTTTGTTTAGTACTAGTCTAAACAATTCTGTCACATTTTAGCCAAATGTAGCACACTGTACCGAAACTGAGAGAGACTGAGGAAGAAACTGTTACCACATGGAAACAAACGGTTGTAGCTCAAACCATTTAATTCTTATGCTACAAGAAGTGCTCCTGAAACGAACAGTGTCATTCAGAAGCACTCATGAATATATGGTATTAAATGTGTAATATTACACTGCCGCGACCTTAGAACGAGCAGCGAGCCACCGCTTCCTTAGCACAATAGCAAGGTGCAGAGCTGGATTTCCCGCAGCATCTGACATCACAGGTGGCTAGCAGTTCTTAAGAAAACAGTTTTTCCTGGATTAAAGTGAGAATGTTAAAACATTAAGCAGTGCAAATAATAGCGATTCAAACTCCTGACTCAACACCCCTAGTACAACACTCTGCTGTGGTGCACTGAGTACGTTTTCTTCACTTATTTAGCAGCAAGGAGAAACGTACTACAGAAGTGACACCCTTCTTAGGAACATTCACAGTCATACTTCAGAGCTATTTAAATTCCTTCCAAAAGATTTAAACAAAGGAAAAAAGTGGCCATTATGACCAAGTTTTCTAGTGTGTCTAAAAGCTTAAATGAAAGACATAGCATCTATTCTGCTCTCTACAGGCAATACCTGTTACTCATGAGTAACACATACAGAGGTATGCCTTGGAGCACTAAGCATCATAAAAACAAATTCTGTGATGTAAAACATACAAAAGACCTACAAAAGTAACTACTGCTAGCTCTTACCCCACCAGGAAGACCAAAGAAATCAGAATTTAAAATCCATCGGCAATGACACCTACTGTAAGGGAAAAGATTGATGACTCAGGCTTACATCTGCCCTTCATACTCCTCAAATTCTCTCACTGATCTCACAACACCACTAGGCTTACAAAAGCATCCTTGGAGTGGAAAGACATAGAAGAAATCATACCAACACACTTCTTTTGCAACATCAGTTTGTAATTAATTTTTTTAATGGACTCAGCACCAAGGTGACATTCCCTGAACTACCGAGCTACAGAAGAAGCCTCAACTTCTCAAGAAAGGTTGTTCTTTTAAGATTACCCTTAAAGTTGCGCGAGTTACAGGCAGGCCACTAATTCCCCGTGTAATCGTCGCCTTTTAAACACCAGACAAAGGTCTACCTGCTACAGATTAGCCTCCTCCGCAGCCCAAGTGCTCCGGGAACACACGCGATTAATGCTTCTCCTCCCGCCGGCCCTTTGACATTCAGGGGTGGCCGGGGAGCGAGCGGCGACCCTCGGGCTGCCGCGCCGGGCACAGGCGCCCGTACGAGTTTCGGCACCGCACACCGGCGGCAGTGGGGGACACACAACACGCCTGATTAAATCCGACAGCTAAAAGCCATTTCCAGGCTGTTTCTACCCACGGCGAAGCCCGGGCGGGGGGTGGGGGGGTGGGGGGGGCGGTGAGGAAGCGCTGACTGTCCTTGATGTATTTCGGTCCGATCCTCGGATCCTCACAGCACCGGCGGGACGCGCATCACCGGCGCTGCCCGGGACGGCACCTGGGGCAGGCGGCGGCTGGGGGATACTCGCGCCCCGCTCCAGGGGGAAGGGAGGAGCGAGCAGGGGCCGGAGCGGGTCGGAGCCCGCGGCGGGATGCGGCCCGGGGGCGCGCGGCGCCAGCGGTACCTGATGATGTCGTCCTGGTGCCCCAGGTAGAATTTCTGCCGGTGCTCCCGGGGGCTGTAGACCACGCCGACCCCCGCCACGAAGTAGACGATCTCTTTGGCGGCCGTGTAGTAGAGGTTGTTGCGGCACTGATGACCCCGGTAGCCGTAGACCCACTCCAGCCGCAGGTGGCAGCTCGGCGCGCTCCGGTCAGCCATGTCCACCCGCCCCCGCCAGCCGGGTACGGCTCTCTCCCGCCGGAGACCCCGCGGGAAGGGGGCGATGGGCCGGCCGCCCCCTCCGCTCGGCTGGGTGCCCGCCGCGCTAATCCCTGCCCGCCGACATGGATGCCCGCCGCCGCCGCTCGTCCGCCGCCGCCGCCGCCTCACAGAGGGCGCCGCCGCCCGAGCGCGCCTCGCCGCCCCGCGCCGCCAGACATGGCTGCGCTGAGACACCGCCCGGGACGCGGAGCGAGGGCGCGGCGCCGCTCCGGCCCCCCCGCGCCCCGGATGCGCCTGCGCCGAGGGCGGCGCCGTCAGCGGCCGGGCGGGCCCGGCGGGCTGCGGGGGGCCCGGGCGGCGGGGGCGACCCGGGGACCCAGCGGGGACCGAGCGGGGACCGGCCAGCGAGAGGTGGCGGCGAGCGGGCAGGCGGGCCGGAATACGCTTCACCACCGCGCGTTGTGGCGCGTCGCGGGGCTTTTCTAGATTTACCTTTTCTTTTTTTTTTTTTTTTTTTTTTTTCCCTTCTTAAGCGAAGCTGCGTCTTCTCCCCCTTCCCCAAGTTGAGGGGGGGTTTTGTTTTTACTGCCCCTTCGGGGAACATCTCCGTCCCTTGCCTTTCCCCCGACGCACCGCCGCCGGCTCTCGGCAGCCACTGGGGCTGGAAGAGTCCCAGCCCCTTCTCAGCCGTGCGTGGAAGCCACCCCCCGCTCTCACTGGGGACCGGCGGCACGCCAGCTCCCTGCCATCCGAGACGAAAATGTCAACTGTAATTTTTAATGACGATTAGTTAACCCTTTCAGCCCACCGCCTGAGTCATGCATCACACAAAAAATATTTCCCTTTCAAGCCCTCATTTCCCCATACACAACTTTTAAGCCTCAGTTCTCAAAGCGTTTTACATGGCAGTCATCACTGTCCGACCTCACCGACGTGAAAGCGACTTCTCCGTGCTGCATGAGGCAGCAGCGCCAGGGAACCCCCTCGCCACGTCCCGAGTTTTGGTCAGGAAAACGTGCTCCCCCCCAGCTTTGGCACTCTATAGAGTACCGCGCTGGCTAAAGGAATGTACAGTACATGATCATGGGAACTGCTTTGTGCTGTAGAGTTGGATTCTGTTCTAAAAGATCCTGGGTAACTGTCTGGTTTGACAATTTAAAATAAACCAAATCTTTTCCCTATTACTTTCAGTACAGGTTTGGCTCTTCAAGGGTATTTAGTTTATTAGGATTTATTTTTAAATCTACATTTCTTTATCTTCTTTTGCTCTTTTACTATATTATTGCTCATATTGACTGCTCTCCCACAAAATATTTACTCTTAACTAGTTAGTTTGTACTAGAGACATTTTTCTGTGCTATTATATTTTCATTTTAATTAGAGGTAGTTTTTTCTCTTAAATCTTTCTCACATAAACTTAAAATTTTATTAGTACTTTCATTGTTTTAGAAAAAAAAATATTTCTAAATGCATACATTTAAGCATTCCAGTCAATTAACTTTATATTAACAGTATAAAGCACGAGAGACAATATTTTTCAATATTTTTCTCAAGCTCTTACAATGACAGTGTATGTGACGCCAGGCTCAGATGCAGCTTTCAGTCCCACACGTTTAATGAAAACAACATAGTATGGAAATCTGCAGAGAAATTCATGTAGCCTGAAACTTACACCCAAGGAAACTTACCCTTCCACGAAACATATGACTTTATGAATTAAAGAGAGGGACTTTAATCCCTAAACAGGACAAAAATATATATCAACGAAAGCAAATCTTAATCAGAAAATCATAAGCAGTTTTTTCTCCTTCTATTTGCTTCCTAAACAGCTGCAGCACCTTGGAACTTGGGGTGCTATAGTTTCTCTGGAAGTTTCAGGAGGGGTAAGTAGCCAGAGAAATGGACTGGACAATTCCCAACTAGCTTGTCTTAGAACTGCAAAATTATTCTTTCTAATCAGATGTTAACTCTACATGGCTGTTCTGTGTTGCTATCCCATGGGAAAGGTGCTTAGAGAAAAAGTCTATAATGATGCCTAATCTCATTCTGGAAATTGGATTGATTATCAGCAGACATAGGCATCTGATATATATTTTACTTCTGATGTTGCAAAAGCTCATTTGAAAGTGGGAGTATTTTTATGGTATAAATTAAGAATATGTTAATTTTCTATTTACTGCCTATATAACGTATATTTAAACATGAATGAACAAAACCCGTAATTATAGTTATGGTCTTTACTTTCTTCTACTCTATAAATACATATTTTTCTTAGATTATTAGTTGAAGTGAAATTCTGAATCTCCTGAGATCAATACTAATGTGCAGTATTAACTTCAGTGAAACTAAATTTGTTAATCTTGTTGTCTTACTTGCAATTCAGAAATTAGAATAAGAGAGTAAATAGGCTGTTTTCAGACACCTGTTCCAAAACTAAAACTGAAGAGAGAAAAATAAAAACCAGCAGTCAGGAAGAAAATTTAATATGTAACAATATTGTCTCTAACTGGAAGTTGCAGATCATATTTTGTGTAATGAACAGAAGAACCCACATCTGTAGTCAGAAAAACTACATACATGCAATGTGAGGAGGGCAACATTTGCACATCACATGCACCACACAAACAGCCAGCATTTTCTTTCAATTTTTCAGGAATTTACTACCACCTCTAAAATGGGGCAATGCCTGAGAGAAAATTACAAGAGCAAAACTATTCATTGTCATAGTTTATTAGCATTATGCTGATGCACAAGGGGTGCAAGTGGAATTTTACACACTTGGCATCTATTCTTGACAGGAATAGGAAGCAGCGTGGTGTAACAGCCTCTTCCTCTCTCCTTGCTCTTTCTAGGGTTCCCACTCGGACACACATAATTCCTTTAGCCTCTGGATGTCTCCACCCATATCACTCACTCACAGCAGGCAGCCACAAGGCCCCACAGTATCCCTCCCTCAGTGTGGCATTCTTGTATACGTTGCACATTTACCCCAGAACCCAGACACCAGTCTCGGCCGTTCCTCTTTCTTGGTAGATGCAGAAACTGAGCATGGCCAGACCTTTCCGAGCTGTTCTGGAGAAAGGAGCTGTTCTGGAGCAGGGAGTCGTTCTGGAGCAGGGAGCCGTTCTGGAGCAGGGAGCCGTTCTGGAGCAGAGAGCTGTACCGGAGCAGGGAGCCGTTCTGGAGCAGGGAGTCGTTCTGGAGCAGAGAGCTGTTCCGGAGCAGGGAGCTGTTCCGGAGCAGGGAGCCGTTCTGGAGCAGGGAGCTGTTCTGGAGCAGGGAGCTGTTCCGGAGCAGGGAGCCGTTCTGGAGCAGGGAGCTGTTCCGGAGCAGGGAGCCGTTCTGGAGCAGGCAGCTGTTCCGGAGCAGGGAGCCGTTCTGGAGCAGGGAGCCGTTCTGGAGGAGGGAGCTGTCCTGGAGCAGGGAGCTGTTCTGGAGCAGGGAGCCGTTCTGGAGCAGGGAGCTGTTCCGGAGCAGGGAGCTGTTCTGGAGCAGGGAGCCGTTCTGGAGCAGGGAGCTGTACCGGAGCAGGGAGCCGTTCTGGAGCAGGGAGCCGTTCTGGAGCAGGCAGCTGTTCTGGAGCAGGGAGCATCCCCCGCTCGCTCGCCGCAGCCCGGGACGCGCGGCCGAGCCTGGCGGGACGGGCACGGCGCTGTCCAGGGTGCTGATCGCGGCTGGCAGAACACACGGGACCGGGCGGTGTTCACAGGGAAAGGAAATTTCACAGACCGCACAGAATATTCTGCGTTGGAAGGGACCCACAAGGGTCACCGAGTCCAGCTCTTATATGGATGGCCCATACAGGGTTTAAGCCCACGACCTTGGTGTTAGCAACACCATGGTCTGACGGCTGAGCCAATGGCAGGGTCAGGTATGCCTTATTGCCACTATGGCTGTAGTGGGAAAGAAATGACCTTTTAGATAGATAAGACATTATATGTTCTTCCAGTAAGGTATTTCACAAGAGTTTGGCTGTTTTGCCTTAGCTGCCTGTGGTGGGGTTTATATCTTTCCTATTATGTTCTATATATTCCTACATATATATCACTAAAATTATGTTTCATTAGTATACAGTGACACAGGTACATCACATAGTTCATACAGTGACACAGGTACATCACCTCCTTAAATGAAATCCCATAAATGGCATTTTTATGTCTCACAGTGCATACCTATAAGAAAACATACTTCTTAGCATATTGCAAATATATTTACAATGTATCTCATGTTCTGCTAAATGCAACAAGGCTTAGAGAAGTGATTTCTTAAACAAATGCTCTTGGAACAGCTAATTCCAGAGCACACAAGATAAGGGATTATTCTCTGTTAAATCCTAAGTAATACAGAGTAGCTGGTTCAAGTAGTAATTATATAATATGAAAGCGATGAACAACAGTGACAACATTAATTTCAACATTCTTCAGGATTAAAAGGTCCCAGTCTATTATGGGAACACAATGTCTGAAAATAATATTTTGCAAAACTAAAAAAACCTACTTAAGAGAGAGTAATAAGAATTACCTGCTACCACTTAACGGCAATGAGGCAAACATGAAGGATCAGAAAGGACTGTTTACACTGGATAAATATAAGAAGTTGAGGAAAAAAGACAGCATTGCAAAGTCAAACACTAGGTGAGTTAATTCTTCTTCAGAAAATGAAAGTTCAATGAGGTATTTTATACCATATCAGCAACATACTATATGTAAATTAATAAAATTTTAAAATAATTAAGATATTTTATTAAGTTAACAACAGAGATTTTTTGTAAGAGTAACATTAGAAACAAGAAGGCTTGACATAATCAGTAGGTCTACTGCATCATCAAAAAGCAAAGGAATGAATTAAGGATAGAAATGGCACAGAAAAAGTTACTAATTTCTTCACATCTAATCTGAACAGAGAAGGGTCTGGGAACTACAGGACAGGAGCATGTACAGAGTATGGTCACATACGGAGGATTCTTTATAACAAGGTGTTGGAAAATGATGAGCTAAAGAGCAATAAGCCATTAGTACATTATACTGTACTTCCAAAAATTCTGACAATTTCAAAATGGTATAGCTGACATGCTTTGAAGAGAAACATGCAACCGGTTTTTAAAATCATGCGCTATGTCAAAGCATCATCCGATTCTGTAACCATTTTAAAAGCAAGTTCTATTATAAACTTGGTAACTATAAATCCATATTTTCTTTGTTACTAATCGATGAACTCTATATAATGGTTGACATTAAAATATAATAATTATGTGTATAGCATTAAATATTACAGACATCATTTTTTTCTTTCTGCAAGTTAAATTACACCTTGATAATTATAGGAATCGTATTAATTTGGTACACATTCATGCTAGGCCCTGGAAGAAACAGGCAGCCTATTGAAAATACAATGAACATGTCACAATACAGACAGCAACCAAGGCCACAATACATTTATTCACAGATTGATTTAGAATTGATTTAGAGAGTCATCAGGTAATGGTTTCCCAACTTAGGTCTGGCACAGGGATGAATAAGATAAAAACATTATTGAAATTAAATTAATCCAGTATATTAATTAGTATAGAAAGCAATAATTTCTGGACATTTGGAAGTGATGCATCATCAGTAAACAACATCAGCTGAAGCTTCTTTTTAGTCTGCAGATAATGAAAAAACTACTGTGTTTCTGATTGCCAAACTGACACCAAGGTGCATTCTGATGCCCCTCAGTGGAGCACTCAGTTTCTTTCAGAAATGACATTGTGTTTACACACCATGGATCTAATCAATGTACACACAGCTTGGATCTAAACAGCTTTCTTCAGTGTGCATTTTAGGTAAAATTATATGTGTACTGAAATTATTCATCTAGGTGATTAGAAGAACTTGTATCCAGACCAGCACTTGACATAACAGGACAACCTCAACAAGGTTTAAAGGTTTACATGCAGCACAAGGTTTAAATGCAGCACGTAAAGGAATGGTACATCCCAAGGCATTTTCTATCAATAGACTTATGATAAAAGTCTGATTCTGAGCTCTTAAAATCAATTTCAACTGTTGACTAATGACTAAATACAGAATGCAATTTACTTTAATTTCTACTTATGTGACAGCTATCTTAGGCTCCATTTTATGATACGATCAAAACCAATGTGAAGCAACACCTTTGTACACAGTCATAACTTTTATACCTGTTTTAAATCCTTTCTTTACAACCCCAAAACATGTTGTTAATATTGTTTGGGGAATTAATCAAAATTTCAGCTAGTTGATGATAATTATTAGGTTTAAATTGTGAGGTCAAGCTGACCTCCTTTTACACAGTAGTTGACAAGGTCTTCAAAATACAGTGCACAATACTGACTTTGCAAAAGGTCTCAAAAAGATTAGCTGTCAAAAGGAATCATGAAACATCTTAACCATAAGTCTATATAGTATCTACATATCATCAACATACAATACTGCAGGTTTGTCAAATACAACATAATTTACCAGCAATTATACAAATTTTCAGAAGAACTGAAGGAAACAAAATATTTAAACATTAAATAAAGTAACAGTATTAACTCTCATAATGGAAAGAAACTTAAAAAGTAACATAATACTATTAAGCAGTGGAATGCAGACCTTGAATTAATTAATTTCATTTTATGACTTCATACTATGAGATTTAACTAAGCTCTGGAACAGATCAGTTAAGGACTGGAATAGAGTCACACTGCACTTCAGTCAGTCTGCCAAATGAAGTAAAGTAAGCCAACTTTTAGGACAGGAAATAGTTCTTTTCAAGTGCTTCCAATTGTAAAAGAAAACGGGGCGATAAATTGCTACATGATATAATTTTCTAGCGTAACCCATTGTGCACAAGCCTATATAAAAGCTTTATAAAACAGCCACTCCTCATAAAGGTCCACTAATCCTCAAAATAGATCTTTTCCCCACATTTTTGTTCTAAAAATGTTAAAGTAATAATAAAACAGACTAAGACTCCTAAAAGGAAGAAAGTAGATTTGTAGGGCACCTACTTCTTTTTTTTTTTTTTTTTTTTTTTTTTTTTTTTTTTTTTTTTTGTGGGAGCTAACAGGTATATAACAAATGATGATGCTGGAATGGCTTTGTAATTAATACAGTAGGCTGAGCAACAGGAGATCTGTTTTCTCTCCCCACTGCATTTATATATACAGATATTATGGCCAAAACTATTTATATCAAGATTTCTAGGTATGACTGCTAACTTAGTACTATGACCAGGTTTCCTACTTTGATATTTAGGATCCACTGCAAACAAGTGTGTTAGTCTAGCTGCTCTAAACTTGAAATGGAAAAAAAATTGTAAAGTCCAAGTATTTTTAAGCTCAACATCCAGTCATCAGTGGATCCTTTGCAATTTTTTGCAACCTCTCTTTCAATGGAAATAACATGCCAGGCTTTTTCATTGGCCATTGTTTGGGTTTTTATAGCTGCATTGATTTCTTCTAGTGTTATGACCACCGCCCAGCTTACAGAGCATGTGCATCAAACAAGAAATAGTGCCTCATATGAAGCACTACAGATGAAAAGAAAGTAGGAGGTGTGGGTGTGATTACAAAGACTGGGTTGGGTCAATGCATAAATTACAGACACACATAAAGTCCTATGAAGGAAGGTTGATGTATAGGACCTGAACATTACTGCTGCCTCATTTCTGTTATTAACTGCTGGATGGTCCCTCTCCAGCTAGATCATGGGTAACTATGATTAGGAGATCATGTATGGTAAGAAAGAAACAGCAGAATTCTTATTTATGATTGCAATAATTGCTATTGATGCATGTTGTTGTCTTGGCTGGTCACAGAATGAAACCTGAAGCTGTTACTACAAATTACTTTCCTGGACAGTGAATCCATGCATCAGAAAAAACTCTGCTCTTAATGCAATTTCATTTGCATGACATCTCCTAATTTTTTTTTTGCGGTCAGCAAGAAATGGGTTCTACAAGCAAATACGTGAACTCAGCTTCAAATGTCAGAGTCCTGGCTGAAAATAACACATATAGAGAAAACTTCCTCTTTGTGCCCTTCTGCAACATCTGTGTGCCTTCCCTGGGCATGGCCTGATCTGTAATCCTGTTTGGGTTCCTTCAAAGAGCAAAAAACAAAACCTGCTCTATGCTCTGTTGTTCTCAATTCTCCTGATACCAAAGGTATCAGATTCAGCAGAATGAATCTTTTTTGCATGTCAACTTCCAATATGCCAATTCTTGCTCAAAGGTGAGCAAGATATTTCCAGCTGAGGCAATCTGCAAGTAGACGTGTCACAACTTCAATATTTGTTTTCAAGCCCTTGCTAATTGTACTGAGCTGCAAACTACATCTTTCTTCCATAATCTTCTATCTCAAGAGAGATGAGTAACTGACAGAAGCAGTAGCCTGCATCTAAATGAGTTAGCTACTAAGGGATATAGGACATTTCTCCTCAGAGCTGCCTAAGAAATTTTAAGATATCAACAGAATTTTAGGATCTATTTTTAGGCTCTATTTCTGGTTTTCTTGTAAGCATGTGCTTTCATGAGGAGAGATAAGGCTGAGTATTAACATTCCTTATTCAAGAAATAAGTACGATTGATTGGTGCATAGAAGACTCCCATGGGAGATTTACCGTCATGGGAGACAAAGTCAACCTACAGCATCTATGTTTTTTTAAATGAAAGGTACATTAAATGTTGATGGGTCCTGTCCTACTCTCTTCTGTACATACTTTATAAGAAGCTAATTCATGTATCTCATGGTACATGAGATACATTTAAACTCAGAGTTTAAATATTAAAGAGACTGGCAAAGAAAAGTTATAAAAACATCTGGAAAATGCAAAGCATTTTAGGCATCTCAATCATTTATTCTGGAGGAGTGTAGAAAGATGAAAAACATTAAAGACATTCAGAGCCAGTATTCAATATCAGTTTAAAGTGTCCTTCTCAGCAAAAAAGAAAAAAACAATTCAAATAAAAGGTGAAAATGTGAAGCAGATTTATATCTCTAAGCAACATTTAATTGTGACAAGGTATTGAACAGTTAATGGAAACATGACTAAAATCCAGTATACAGTTACAGTTGTCACAAAACCTATGTTTTTTAAAAAGCAATTATACAAACCCATGTGTTTTCTGAATAAAGATAAATAATAATTCATTCTGTTCAGTATATCAGTACAGCTCCCTGATATTTTCACCTATAAATAACTATAGTGAGAGTTTTTATTGCAGCCTATCTCAGGGACAACTAGTTTTCAAATTAAGAATAAATAATAGACAGAAGAGGAACTGACCCTTACTTCTGATTTCTGAATTTTTTGTTCTTGGTTCAAATAAATGAAGCCAAGGTTCAAATTGCCTATGCGACAGTGATACCATCGCAATCCTCAAGCTGTAAATAAAGCAGCACCACTAAATTTCCTGTCCATGCACACAGGATGACAATAGTCACTCAAAACATCCCAGCTAAGGTCAGGTCACCTCTAATACAATGAATGTGCATAGTTATACAAGACAAGCACATGACTTTTCTTTAATAAAGCCTGGTGATTTGTGTAGCTATGTCACATACTTATCATTGTCCCAATATAGCACTGACTCAATAAACATGGAGGAATTCATTACAGTTGGAGAAAATTTTACTATTATGATCAACTAAGCATTTTTATCTAAGGTAATGGAAAGGACTAACCACCAGACTACAAAACTTTTGGTAAAAAAATGCAGACAAGCCTATATTGCACTAAAGCCAGGCAAATTCCATCTTTCATAATATCACACAATCAGAGACTACTTGTAACATTTTGCATGGCAAAATGTTTTTTTCCACCTAGATAATGTCTCCCAGGATACTGCTATTAGCGAATTCTGATTTTTTTTTCTGTCAGTGTTAAACAGAAAAATTACAATTTGTTCTTCTCCTACAAATCAGGTACATCTCAGGTGTGATTCCCCAAATTAACTTTGTTGAACTTCCCACAAAATTAATTTTCCTTATTTTGAGAAGGTGGGTGAAAGAAGTGGATAGCTCTAGTAAACTACAGTGTCTTAGCCCTGGGCTCTGGGAAAAAAACCAAAGCATATTCAAAATAACTATTTTTCCACACTCTACACACAAGCATGCAAAAAAAAAAAAAAATTCCTTAACATTGAGATTTAAGCACTACTAATGGTATTAAAAACAACCACTGATTTCCCATAAGCCGCTGAAAAGCTGTCTTGTGATAGATAACACTTCCAGCCACATGGCAAACCTGTGCTGGAGCAGGCTCCTTGCAGGACCTGTGGCCTCATGGAGAGAGAAGCCCATGCTGGAACAGGTTCACTTGTGACCCCTTGGGAGGCCCACACTGGAGCAGCCTGTTCCAGAAGGACCTGAATATAGTTCCTGGCTGTTTAGCTTCCATGCAGTTACACTGGAGAGGGACATACAGGGCTCTACAAAGCACACAGACAGCCACAAGGACTCTCTGTGTTGTATTCCAGGATTTTTGTAAGTTAGAGAAGTGGAATGTGGCCAACTACAGAGATTAATATTTGGAGAAAATACTGGTTAAAAGTTCAAATTTGGGGTTTTCGATAATCAATGTAAATGAGAATCCCCGTATTAGAAAGTTCAAAATATTCCTCCACACAGGAAGTGAAAAGCAGTATTAGCAGTGGAAAAGACTTCAGAGATGATATGCATAGGATGACCTGTGTGCCAATACTAGAGAAAAATTTTCTGGCTTTATATATCATGTAGAAAGTGAAACAAACCTCCATATCTGCAACTAAACAGCACAAAAACCCCTTGCAGGGGGTGATTGGAAAGAAGGAAAATTGATTTTCCTGTCATTTGCAGTACTGCAAAATCTCATTGTACAAAAGCTGAAGATGCATCTTGATCTAATTGCTACCATAGGACAACATTAGTTCAGCTTGATCACTAAGTGCAATGAATACCCTTCCCAGCAGCATAACAAACAAAACTTGCTGCAGAACCATCTTCCCCTTCCTTTTGCTGAGAAGCTACATGGCAGTACCTACCCATGTAGACTGCGGACGACTGTGACCTTTCCACAGGCTCACAGCTTCCTCTGAGCAGCCACCTGCTTCCTTCAAGCATCCTCTGCAGCCTGTGGTCCTCCATGGGCTGCAGGGGCACTGCTGCCTCACCATGCTCTTCACCACAGGCTGCAGGATCTCTGCTCTGGTGCCTGGAGCACTGCTTCCCCTTCTTCTTTACTGACCTTGATGCCTTCATAGCTGTTCCACATATTCTCAGTTCTGTCTTGAGCTGCAGTTGTGGAGGCTTTTTCTCCTCTTTTTAAATTGTTATCCCAGAGGTGCTACCATCATTGGCCTTGGCCAACTGGACACAGGAGAAGCTTCCAGCAGCTTGTCACAGAAGCCACTCATATGGGCTCTCACCCAAAGCCTTGCCATGCAAACCCAATAGACCTGTGCACTGCTCACAGGACAACCAAAGCAAAGCTGTCTGTAAATGCTGTTTGTCAGTTCAAGCCACTTAGTCCCATATTTGAATAAGTGATAGTGCCAGGACTGTCACTTCTGCTTCTCTCTCTTTATACCTGACACTGATCTTGCTAGCCTAGGTATTAATTTCATGCATCTTGGACAAATTGGTAGTTTAGGTGAGACAAAAACAATAAAACTAGAATGATCTCTTTAAATGGCAACAATATGATTTTAGCAATATTATTAGTGTTCATCCCCCAGAGATTTTCACACCACAAATGCTGTTACTGCTCCAAGCATCCCTAGGCATTTTTTCTTTTACTTCAGTTGATGGTCACAATCACCATTTTATAGTACATATAACACAGGAGCAATTGTATTCTAACTTTTAGATCTCTAAATATCTCGGTCTGATGATTTCCCTGCAAAAACTAATGAACTAAAGGAACTGATGGAGTCTGCAAGACCGAAAAGTGTTGTTAACAGCAGTCTGTATTTTTCTCAACCAGGGCTCCATGGCTCTAAAGGACATTTTACCCAAATATGGATTAATGGACTATATCATCTTGTCTAGGCATTTATTCTAACTCCTCTAGATAACAGGACAGAAAATTACAACAGTCAAGAACAGTGGGGTTATTGGAAGTCTACTGATCCCAGTATTACAGCTCAAACTCTGCTTTCAGTCACCGATGTAATAAGCCCACGAGAGGCGCTGGCAGGGGGGGGCTCGGCCAAGAGCGGGGCCGCAGCGCCGTGCCCGGGGTCGCAGGGCAGCTGGCCGGCACCGGCAGGGCCCCGGCGGCCGCCCAGAGCCGCCTCCCCCGCGGGCCCGGCGCTCCGCCCCGGCCGGCCGAGGCGGGGCCCGGCGGCTCCGCGGCAGCGGCAGCGCGGCCCCGCTCGGCGGCAACGCGGCGGGAGGCGCCGGGGCCCGGCCGGAGCTCCAGCGGTGCTCCCGCCGGCGAGATGGGGCTGGAGCCGCTGTTCCAGGCCTGGAGCTACTTCAGGCGGAGGAAGTTCCGGGAGTGCGCGGATGTCTGCTCGCAGCTGCTGGAGAGGCCGCCCGGCGAGCAGGTAGCGGGGGCCGGGCCGTGGCGGGAGGCGGCGGCGAGGGGCGGCGGCGGCCGCGTCCCGGCTGCCTCAGCACCGCGGGACCCCGCTGTGCCCGCTGCCGCCGCCGGCGGGGCCGGGTGCGAGCCCGGCAGCGAGGCAGCGAGCGCTGGGCCGCGCCGAGCTCTCGGAGCAGGAGGCCGGGCAGCGCCGCCTCTCCGCGCTCCCCCCTCTCCCCCGGGCCCGGAGGCGGCGAGCCGGCGCTGCGGCTCCTCCTCAGACACGCCCCGGGGGAGCCCCCCCGGCCCGGCCCCGGAGCCGGGACGGGAGAGCGGTGCTGCGGGTACTGCCGGAGTGCTGCCGTGACAGCTGCGGGGCCGGGCTCTTCGCAACGAGAACTTTAACGCACCCAAGATTTTGCGGAGTGAAAAGCTGAGATGAAAAGTCAGGTCTGCTAGGGATATTCCTGTTGATTTTCTACTGATGTTTAGATATCGTAGCTGCTGTATGGGCCAAATCACATAAGGTTAAGAGATATCCATTTTAGCTCAGCTCACCTACGAGCCCTGCCTTGGGACAGGAGGCATTTGCATACCTCTCTCTGCTCTTTTTCCAGCTGCAGAGTCTCTGGAAACGTAGGACATGTTTTTCAATACCTACATATTTCCCCACCCTTCTGTAAGAGCAAAGCATTTGGGAAAGTTGTTTCTGGAAAAAATGTTTACAAGCATATAAACATTTTTATGCCATATTTTAAAAACAGTAATTGAACAGACTTAATCACTTTACAGTAAATTTGTAAGTCTCAAAGTATCCTATAGACAGACGTTTTAAGAATCCTGAACACAGTTCTTTTTATCACAAAGGACAAGTCTTTAAAGAAAGCTGCATGGTCACACAATAGTGTAAATATAAAGTACAGTAATTGTTTGAACTGATTTAGGATAGATATTTAAAAGATTCTCTTTTTATGTTCTATACTGTAAGGCACCACCAAGGAGCCATCAGCAGAGAGATTTTTAGTGGAGAAAGTATTCCGAGAACATTATTCCTGAACCCTAAATGGGACTCAGTATTAGTTCCATGCTAGTGTTGTATTATCTTTATGTATTCACATCATTGGGCCTTATATATGTGATCTTTGCATATGGAAGGACAATACTTGATTTGTGAAAGAAACTCTTGAAATAGCACAGATAACAGTAAATAAAAGTTGTAAAGATCAAGATATGTTTCCATTGGTCTTAATTTATAAAGTTTTTAATGAGTAAAACATTTTTCAATCTATGATCTCAACATGGGAATGTAAATACAACTGCATTTCTACTCTGTGCTTAAGCTCAAGTATAAAATGGTATTGTTGCACCTGTCAGCTCCAAACTCCTGCTGGGCTAGTAGCATTAGTAAGGAATAGAAGATGTATGAGGCTGAGAAAAAATGCTTAGGAGGAAATTAACAAAACAGCAGTGAGAGGATGTAGTTGGATAAGGCCTTGAGCAACCTGGTCTGGTGGGAGGTGTCCCTGTCAATGGCAAGGGGAGGGTGGAACTAGATGATCTTAAAGGTCCATTTCAAATCCTTCACATTCTGGGATTCTGTGATGTAGATCCTAGTTGGTTTTCCTTCTTCCAAATATAGATCACACATGGTGAAACATTTAAATACATAAATTAAATTGTTTTCTTAGACAAGGTACACATTCTCTTTAGAGAACAAGGACCTTATATACCAGCAATATGAGAGTTTTTCCAAATTCTGTACTAAGTTCAGACAAACAATTGATCACCCAATTTAATCTTTGAAATGTTCACACCAGCCTATGAGCTTCACCTTTTATAGGAATGAAAGAGGAAAAACAGTTAAGATAATTTCCTTTAAGAAGTGGTGGAGGGTGGGTCTGTGAACATTGTCTATACCAGATCAAATCATAAACTCTTAGAAGTCTTACATGAAGTCTCTGAATATCAAAATCAAGCTTCATCACTGTTTTGGACATACTTTCAGGCCACAGTTGCATGCAAATGGCTGGACTTTATAACTTCAGTATGTTCTGTTCAGAGCTGTGTTCCTATCCACAGTTTTGTGTGAAAAAGTTGCTCTTCAGCAGCAGCACATATCAAACCCACCAGAAAGTTCAGATGGAAGAGAGGCAAACTTGAAATAAGATTAGTTTGGTTCTTGCCTTATATAATCTTCTTGAGGAATCCTTATTAAGAGCTCATTTTAAGCAGGAATGAATGACTTCTAAAAGTATTTGAAAGTCTATCTATTTGTGATTGGGAAATATCAGTCTTTCTCTATAATGTTTAAAAATGCATGGCAGATGTTTCAGTTTTTGAAAAGATTTCATACAGCAATGTTCAAGTAAAGTTTGCAGACACCGAGTGGATTTTATAAGTATACTCTAGATAAGTATTTTATGTAAGGAATAACAATTTAGAGATTTTCTTGAAGAATAAAATAAGTGGAGAGATGATAAATAAATGGAAATTCAGCATGTTTGACTTTGATTTCTGGTATCTCTGTTACTTTTGAACTGGCATGTTAATGAAATCAGTAGTTCCTAAATATTTTGATTGAACTTTAATTCTGTTATCTTCAGCCACCTGCCAGAAAATGCTGCTGTTTTCCATCTGTGTCAATTACATTAGTAGTATTTTAATATAAGCTGGCAAATTATCTAAAATGGAGTATGTATCATTTTTGGTACCTAACCCAGTAAGTGTGGTTTATAATGCTTAAAAACCACATAGCAATTCTAGCAGATTTAATGGTCAGACTCTTAATGGTAGCACTTCTGCAAATCAAACCCAAGATATGTCATGTTGGGCACCAGAAAAGCAGACAGACAAATGACAACACTTGCAGAAAGTTTGGATTAAGTGAGCTGCTGTGCAGCATGAGGAATACTCAGTGGCTTTAATCACTGTGCCATCTGTTCTTATCCTCTTGTCCCATATTCTGCTAAGCATGTGCTTCCCAACCTCTGCAACCAGGGAAAGAGGGATCTTGTAGGAACAGTAGCCTCTGACAGTGAGTTACTGTTAAGGGACTCGCTTCTTTGAACAGCATGCATTAGGATGTAATTTAAGCTACAGGAGCTGGTGTCCTTTAAAGACATGCCCAGGTTGAGTTAAACAGTGAGTCTTACAGGTCAGAACTTCTTCATGCTCAGGCAACTGGCCTTCTCCCTTCTAAAACATGTAATGTAACATCAGGTAAGTAAAGGAAGAGACTAACATTGCCCAACTGGAGAGTGTTTTCATGCCTGAAAGAGGTGGCCTTTCCTGTGTGAAAGCCTACACTTTTTTCCCAGCTCATCTGCTAAGTGACAGCACCACTCCTGCTCCATTGCATCTGCAGCACTGTCCTAGAGCTATGGGCTGCTGAAACCAGCTTTTTACAATAGCCTTAGAAGTAGCTGCATTTTTGCCACCACACTTAAAAATGTAGTAAGGAATTTTCTTGACCAGTATATCTTGACCTATGTCTTGATTTACCACTCCCTGTACATATAGCTTAGTATTCAGGATATGTTTGTATCACAAATATAATGACAAGAAGTTCTTCTTTAAGAACATGGCAAAAGATGATTAAAAGATCTTAAAAATAAGTTTACTGATGATCCAGTGAATAGTCACATGTGCATACATTTAGATGCTATCTTAATTAGTGCAGAACTCTCTTTGAGCCCTGTCACCAGATGCAGTAAGCCCTAGGAGGTTTTTAAAGTACTTTGTTGACCTTTTAGCTAACTAGGCATGAATCAGAAATTTTCTTACATAGCAGTATCAAATATTGTGCCATTATAAATCTTGAATTCTTAAAGAGCACAACAACAAAATTGAAATGTTTTAAAATCAATGAAGTTTTCCTGAAGCGTTCTTAAAAAATAACATTGTGATAGAAGAATAATTAGCTGCTACTGGGTTACATCTTGTGGAAGATTGATTTTTTTTCCCATAAAATATCCTGTGCATTTCTTAATTTAAGAATTAGAAATATAAATGGTATTGGTGGAATTCACTTCTGTGTTATTTCAGGATAAATAAAAGCTGTATTTTGTGTGACTGGCATTTGGTCATAGAAATACATAAAATGCTGATGTTCAGTTTAATTATTTCCTATTGTAAGCAAACAGGTCTTGTCTTCTGTGTTGATAGTAATAGCATGACCTAGAGGAAATACAATCCAGGACTGTCTCTGTTGATCATCCTGATTAGTCACCTAATCTGATTACTCTTTGTGTTCCATATGTAGGATTCAAGGCAATAAACAGAACCCATGTATGAGGCCTGCTCTAGTTTAACAATAGAAAAAAAAAATAGCCTGATATAATTAATAGAGATATTGTGGATGTTCTTCCTTTAACTTTATTAATGGTCTTCTATGAGCATTTGCTTTTGTTCATTCATCCTTTCTTTTCCCATATTGAACTTCCAGCTGCTATAATTTGCAAACTTGTTTTTGTAAGGTCGTAATAAAGTTATCACAGTTATGTTTATGGGCATTGAACTTGATTTGGAAAAGCATCTTCAACTGGAGTCACTTAATGGTGCAAGACTGTAAATTTATGCATGAAAATAGTGATACTTGGAGTGAAATCATTGTTCCTGGGTAAAGGTTTGGGTTTTTTTTCTGTGTTTCTGCTCTTAATCATTTGAAGAGCATTTTCAGAATATAATGATTTTAATATTTTGCATGTATTAAATTGTACTCAGCTAAAACTAATTGTAGAGTGAAACCTTATTATAATATAAGGTATGTAATATATTCCCTCTTCCAGGCTACAAGCATCAAAAAACTTATTTTTTTAAAGTATTTTCGGTATTCAAATAAACTGACCTTGCATTTTAATATTAAAGTGCCCTCAGTGGATTTAGGGATCTGTATTAAATAGTTCCTTCACTGGTTTTACAGTCTTTTGACTTTCAAGGGAGCTTTATATGTGTAAATGAATAATAAATTTGAGCTTTTGTTTTGAGAGACAAGCTTACAGGGCAATGCTATTTGTTAATCCTCTCAAAGAACTCTTTATTTGAAATCTAGTTCCTGTGGATTACTTGTATGTGTAGCAACTGTTGGATCCACCCATGTTAAAGTATGTTCTATTCTAATGTAATTTTTGTTATTCCATATTTTTGTTTAATCTGAGAATCCTGTTACCTGCCTGAGAGTTATTTAAAATCTAAAGTTATTTCTTGTCAAAAACTGAAACAATGTATTAATATGTATGAACAATGCATACTCTCACCTACAATTATGAGAGTGCAATGGTTTTAGTATTATTGATCAACTACTTTTTTGCCAAAATCACAAGGGATGGAATGTCTGAATTCTATAGTAATATAAGTGCTCCTACATAAGCAAATTTGTCTGATTTTTAAATTATTTTTTAAGGTAATGAACAGTGCCTAAAGTAAGATACACATCTGTAACATCAAGGCGTTTTTGTATTAGTGTTGACATAATATTCCTAACTTGTCCTCATTAGTTACTGTAGCACATATGGTATGTAAGACCGCCTACTGTTCTTAAAACCATCTTCATATGTGTAATACTCAGACACAATGGGGTGAACAAAATGTAAGCTGAAATATTTTAATGTCCTGTATTACTTAGAAAGCTGAATAGTTTCTTTTTTTAAGAAAACAACTGCTATACATAAAAGAATTGTAGTAGTTCATTTAATCATGCAACTAAAATGCAAAGCCAGTTTCATTGCCTCAGTCAGGCCCAGGTACATCACAGTAAACTGAGATTAATTTCTGAATTAATGTTTAGTTCCATAGAATACTCAATGTGTAAGATGTGTTATGCATTCTGACACCAGTGAATGACTTTTTGGCTCCAAATACAATCCTTTAAAGGCCACAATTCCATACTACAGAAGGAAGATGTTCACCTGTGTTCCAGGTCCCTACTGTCATAGAATTTGCTGAGTAAAAAGGTTCAAATTGGAAGAAGTAGACCATGTCTTGTACTACAGAGGGGTGATCTTGACATTGCCGTTCTCCTGGTGGAACAGAAGCCAGCTCTGTGTCTTGGCTGCAGCAAAGCAAGCCAGAAACAGGGCAGTGCTTGAGCTGGGAGAAGACTTTGGTGTGATCTAATAGCAACCTTCTAATACATAGAAGGAGGTTATCAAAAAGTGGAGCCAGGGACCACTTGCAATGATGCAGGGAGGTGAAGGAGGCTTTGGCTTGGTATGAACAAAAGCATTTCTCTATAGGAATAGTCAGCAGTGGAACAGGTTGCCCAGTGGCACTGTGCAGCCTCTATCCTTGCAAGTCTTCAAAATCCAATTGGACAAGACTATGAGCAGCCTCAACTGACCTCATAGCTGGCCTTGCTTTGAGAGCTTTGGACTAGAGACCTTCAGAAGTCCCTTTATAGTCTGAATTACTTGAAGATTGTATATTCAGTCTGGTATAGTTGGTTTAACTGTGATAGATTTACACAATGCCAGATATGCAAGAAATTTTTCACTACCTCTAGGAGCAGAAATGATCTGACACTACAAAAGACTAATAGTGATTTAGAGAAAGTAACATCTATCTCCCACCTTCCTTGTCTAAAGCTAAAGTAATACATTAGGAAAAACCCATCCCCAGTCCCTGGAAGTGAAGGGTAGTTTAAATATTATGTAAACATGATAATTACACATTAATTGGTGATAAACCTACATTTTTTCCTGTCAGTATTTACTCAATTTTACCTGAAGTTTTCAGGTAGATGCAAGTTCCAGCTTTTTCACTTACAGTAAACTTAATCTGGTAGCTTTTCTTTTGGTTTTTATGGGTAGTGCAACAGGCTGTTAATTCAACATTTATTCCACTTGCAATATTACTGTCCAAGTGCAGTGAATACGTCATTTTCATCATAAAAGTACCATGAAAAAGTGACAAAATTTTCTTTTGTCTTCTTGAGTGGTATCATTGTGATCACCAGCAGCAGCTAAAAAAAAGTGCAAAAATGGATTTTATTAAGTAGGCTTTCTAAAGACCATGGTGTGATAATCTGGTTAATTTTTAGGAGATGTACATACATCTTCCGAGTTCATTTTCTTTTCATCTATCATTTTTCAGCTTCATAATGCTTGCATGTTAATCGAAGATTTGGCTAGATTCAGCAGAAGCAAGAAAGCAAAGGTATCAGAAAGATACTGCAAATTTACTTTCATTGTGCAAAACATTGATTAGCTTCATAATGTGTGTTAGTTGAGATAATGTAATAAAATGGAAATTTGGATATATGTATCAGAGAGAAAATGTTTGTGCAAAATGAGGTCATCACAGAGTATAAATACACTTGTATTGTTTTTTTTATTGTTTGGCATTTCCATTCCTTAGTTTCAATTTTCTCTCTTTTCAGGAACTTGATTCTGAATACACCGTGTTTCAGGTAATGTTCTTTCCATAAATACAATTATTAGATGCAATCATTGGGAAGAATTTCTGATACAGTGAATAATACTTGTTTTGTAGTTAGGTCCTCAATAGCTTTTCTTTGGTTGTTTTTTGGTTGTTTTTGTTTTGTTTTGGTTTTTTTTTTTTGTTTTTTTTTTTTTTTTTGTTTTTTTTTTTTTGTTTTTTTTTTTTTTTTTTTGTTGTTGTTGTAATTGGTAAGGCATTACTTTTGATAACGGGAAGATTTTTGATATTTTGAACAGGCAGCTTTTATATTTCATAGAATTTTATTTTTCTCTCATATTTTTCCTATATCTTTTTTCAGCAGTTCAGTGCTTTCTAAAAGCTAAATTTAATCTACCTTGAACTGAATGACCTTCATCTGCAGATGAGATTAGGAAGAAAACAACATGTATTCACAGAGAGAACAATGTTTGTGCTCTTAGGGCTCACTTTCATGTTTTATTTAATGCCTGTAATGGTGGGCTCTTACCTGTGCTCTTCCTGTTCTTGCAGCTCAGGCTCACTCCTACCTTGTGCAGAGTCTAGAGGCCTTGTAGGTGCATGATGATGATTTGCATAAGTGATGGAAGACTGAGAGTAATTAATTTTCCCTCTGCCCACATTAGCTCTCGATAATTGCAATGGCAAGAATAGTATTGGGCAGGTGATGGCATCTTTTGGCTCCAGCCCACAGTCAGAAGAGAGTAAATGCCATGTGAAATGGCATCTTTAAATGCAGCTCCATAACATATTTTACAGGTCTTTAATTACACTCCATGAATTCATGCAAGTTGTTTACATAGAGAATGGTTTCACTGAAACACTGCTGGATATCTTCTTGAGTAATTATTATCCTTCACAATGTAGTTATGTTCTGGGGTTTTCATTGTGTATGGAATAAAATTTATTATAGGTGAAAGGATCATTGGAGAATAGAAGCTCTTGGAAAATTATGTTACCATGTTCAGAGAAAACAAAGTATATATTTTTAATTTAGTTTTTGGACTTTTCAGGAACAAGAAGAAAATACTTGATTCAGTTACAAACTTCTCATAAACTGTGAAAAACACTTTGTCACTTCTCTTTCTGGAGTTTCGACTTACATGCTGTTTATTGTATACTTACATACTGCATCACATTTCTATACCTCTTTAATTGCTATTAAGTGTTGTAAATTTTGTTCTGATTATGAGTTAAACGAGATAAATTTGTTATGTTGTGAATATGTGGGTTGTCTGAAATGACCTTCCCTTTCTCTTTCCTGCCATATAAATGCCATTTCATAAAAATGCAGTTTATCTTCATAAGCTCCAGATATGGCGCTTATCACAAAACAAAATCATCAGTCTCACAAAGAGAAAACAGATAATCTGTAATCTACAAACAGATGTTTAATTAAGGAATACTGTGTGATATTTGAATTTTTTGTTGGCTGTGAAGCTTTGGACTAGGAGCTTTACTCTGGAAGAGATGCCTAAGGAATCTATTTTTATGACAGATATTTACCCAGTAATGACAAAGAGACATGTTGAGTTTAAAAACGCATTTTCACATGTTAGTTAGTGAAAAAAGCACATTAATGCACTTATGCCTATGTAAAGAACTGACCTCAGTTTTAGCAATTAATGTAGAGGAGTTACTACTTCCAATTTCCAGGAAAATATCATTACTATGGGCGGATTTTCTTACTTCTAGTAAGAAATTAACCTGTGCTTGGCTATGCAAGAGCTCTGATTGGAGAATATTCCCCATATAGACATGGTTATGTTGCCTGCAGATATACATGTCTTTGAAAAGAATAGAGTAGCATCAAGGTATTAAAAATCAACAAAGTAAATACTTCATAGAATCATGAAAAATTGTTAAAGATCTTGACCATCTAACAGAAATCTCAAAATTAATTAAAGGCTGTCATCCTACTGCTTAAGAAGAAACTAAAAGAAAATAAAGCAGATATGGATTATGACTGTCTGGCCTAGATTCAGATCATCCTGCTGAATTCTCTTCTCTTCATTCTTGAACAAAAATTTCTAATTGTGGTTGAATCAGCTGACTGAAGTCCTTCTGCTTGGAAGAAAGCACTTTTTAAAAGAATAGTTAAATATTTCAGCATCTTTAGATGCACTTTCTTTTTGATTGGCACAGATTAGCATAGAAGTATAAGGAAAGTCTAGAGAAAAAGACAGAGTGAATGAGAAGTGTCTCATTAAATGATTACTTAAATTATTAAATAAGCCTGAGTTTCAGATCTTCTCATACCTCTTACTTAAGGAACAAACATTTCCATGTGTTTGACCTTTATTTCTATTCAGATAGTCTGTTTCTATTTTTAAAGGTCTCCTTAGCCAACATTAAATATGCTTTTCCACCAGATTGCTGTACCCCGTGTTAGAAAGGAAGAAAATCTAATTATTTTGGCAGTGATTTTTACTCTGGAAAATTTATGATTATCTGTTCAATATCTGATGAAAGATTAAGGATTGGTCTT
Organism: Vidua macroura; assembly: GCF_024509145.1. Lineage (NCBI taxonomy): Eukaryota > Metazoa > Chordata > Aves > Passeriformes > Viduidae > Vidua > Vidua macroura. The sequence continues at coordinate 17,516,424 of NC_071576.1, read as the reverse complement.
GTGATTTCCTATATCATGCCAGTTCTATAAGTACATTACAAGCATATCAAATTATCAAAGTGGATGGACCTGCATTTACTTTGTTGGTATTTCTATATGGCTGGTACTGATTTTTCTTGTTTTCTTTTTTCTCCCCACTGATTTGGTATCTTCACAGTCGACACAAAGCTTGTCACGTAGGCTAGAGTTATGCTTGCCTTTCCACACTGCTCAGATTATCCTCCAAGACATACAATGTAGTAATTTGTCAGTTCAGGTCACTAAAATGGATTCCAATACTCTCATAATCTGAAATGCCTGTGGTATATATTTATACAGTGTTTTACAGCTGATGCTTTGAACAAAGGAGTTAGTCCCCTTTTATACGTCCATCAGACAGATGGATATACTCAGCTGTTTGAAGTCAATACTTATTCGAGCCTAGTAAAGCTGTGAAGTGAATAATAAAGAAATGATAAAATTGCTGAATAGATTATTTACTTCGTGTCTTGAAGATATTTTACTTTTTACTTATCCTTATTCAGGCTGCCTGGAACCTGAAAACACGAGCTTTGACAGAAATGGTGTATGTGGATGAAATTGATATGGATCAAGAAGGAATCGCAGAGATGATCCTGGATGAAAATGCCATTGCTCAAGTTGCACGTAAGATTGACTTTCACTTAAATACATTGACTCAACAAGAGCTCTTTTGGTCATCTCTTATGTCATCTAGAATAGTACAAACTGAGGTGACCTGATATAGCATTTAGTATTGGTAAAAAAAGCTGTTTAGATTGTTTCATGGTTGCATGGCAGTGTTGAGATCCACCATGTGTTCTTGATGTAGTTCTCAGGCCTGTCAGATGAGAGTTCAGACCATGCTCAATCGTGTTTTGTCAGCTTTTCTTCTACATTTGAGGAAACGTAGTGAGCATACATGTGGTCACTTGCTTTTTCCATCAGTATGTTGATTTCTTTTGCTCCTTTCTGGCTTCTTTAGGCATCGTGGGAAACTAGAGAAAAAATCTGCCCCCAGTGTACTGTGAATTTTATCCATATGCCCATAGTGTACACAACAGTCAGGTACCACCTTTTGGCATCATGTCCTGCAAACGTTATCTGAACGATTTCCTTTCTGCTTTTCTCTACTTCATTTTTCTCTTCCTTCACAGAGCAGTTCTTCAGCTCTGCCATTGTTTCTTCTATGCAATTATTTTTCAGCTTCATCAATTCCCTTCCTAGTAGACAATAATTAGTTGTCTTCTACTACTTTTTTTCAGTATTTGTATTTTGCTCTGTTTCTTTAGTACAGTTCACATGGAGATTTTTACGTAACTTATTAAGCGTGGCTCTCAACCACATCCCATGTCAAGGAATTCAAGGGAAGAACTGGACATAGACCAGAATTGATACTTGAAGTGTTAAAAGCTTTTCTTGTCTGTATAGGCAATTACATATCTATCTTCTTACATTTTTTTAAATTTTCATTACATGCTTGGCCACAGTCAAGCAGTATTGGAGATGTGTTTATACATTGTGATCAACTAATTATAGATATCTGTCTTAAAACACCATTGTAATAAAATCTGGAGTTTAATTTGATTTTGTGCCCCCTGTGGTAGAGGTTATCTTCCAAGAAAAACAATTTGATGAATACTATTTAGAAATAAGGCATTCTGGAAAAATACATTCATACTATGTTGAAACTGAAAAAAAGATGACTTTCTGCATAGTGTGTCACAGATTTCAAAACCAAAGTAAATTATTACACTAGTGTAGCCTGCACTTCTGAGTCATTGAGATAAGACTTTGCTATTCGTGCTTCAAATTTGCTAGGTGTGCCTGAGCTAGTATATAATTTTTCAGAAAGTATAAGAACATTTCAAAGTTAGAGAACCCCCTGCAGTCTTTTGTAAATTATTAAATGTAATAGATTTTATCAGTGTACCATATCTTTAGTGGGAATTATCAATTATAACTCCACCTGTTGTTTCTTTGCGAACATTTTATGCCTGATACAAAGTTATTTTCAAATGTAGGTTTCCAAAGTAAGTAGTAAAATCTGTCATTAAATCATCCAGTGATCTTTTCTTTGATAAGCTAAACAATCTTCTCATTCTGAGCTGTATCTTTTGATTTTTGAGTTGAGTCTTGAAAGTCTTTTCTTAAACCTTTCTAGTTATCCACTTGTCTTTTGTTGTCAGCATACCAGACAACAGTCCGCTAACATGCAGAAAACATGTTTTTCTTCTACACCTTGGTTTTACTTTCTTTATACATCTGAAGTGTTCTAGTGTTACACTTTTGCATAAAAGGTAAGCACAGAAATTGCTAAACAGAGCAACAGAGGACAACAGAGTCAGTGGTGTCTAGGGACAGAACCAGAGGCAGTGGGCACAAACTTAAACTCAGGAGACTCCACGGAGAACATGGAGTCTACCTCCATAGCCCTATCCAGAAACCATCTACATAGGTTCCTGGGCAACTGGCTTCATGTGTCCTGCTTGAGCACTGTTGTCCCATATGGCCTCCAGAGGTCCCTTCAAACCTCTACCATTCTGTGGTTCTGTGATTACTCCACTTGTACACATGACTTAATAAAAATAAGTGCTGACTGACTGTGGGCTTTTCCTTTTGCTGTTAAAGTGTGTTAGCCATAGTTGGTCTTGACTCTGGTCTTTCACTGTGGCAGATCTTTCAGGATATCTTCCTCCACTGAAGTCATAGTTCACAAACATCAAACTATGTAGCCACACCTCTCATATTACAATTGGCATTGTCTATACTTTGCGTAATAAGCAGTTTAAATCCTTCATCAGTTACATATCCATTTCAGTTTTACATCTGCCCTTATCTTAGTTTCCAGATTAAACTCTCTTAATAATGACTTTGCTGTGAGTTGTGATTTATTAAATAATTACTAAAGTGTATAGGATCCATGGGAAAAAACTACTTTTCTGTGCTTCCTCTTCACACATACGTAATGATGTCTTTCTTCCACCAGTTTTTATTTTCTTATAATTTTGCTGTGTTAATTTTCCCTCAGTCTTGTTTATTAACGAAAATGTCCTAGAGCACTGTTTTACAGAAAAATCCATTATGTTACTTTTGGACTATTAACACCATTAATTTTCTCAGGTAATATTGTAATCTTGTTTAAAAGTGTTACCTTGGCAGCATATTTTTCAGAAAGTTGTAGTAATTGGCATTATGGGTAATCACAGCTATTTCATTAACTGGGGAGTTAAAGGAGTCATCTGCAGCCATCACTAACTACTGAAATTTCACTCTTAAATTCTGACACTTCTAGTGGCAACATGCACTGCTGTGGCCTTTTACATCTCTTCGTAGCTAGTTGGCTTGGGAATTTTCAAAGTAAGGACTGAGTTGCCTGGGGTGAGGTCAAAGGAACTATAAGCATTCTCCCAGTACACCAAAAACTAAAAAAAATTGTAGTTATTAAAAAACATGTCTGAAAAAAGGAATTTTAATGTCTTGCCTCTTTTATATTACAGCAACAGTTTTAACAATAATTCAGAAAGTGGAAGAGTAATACATGTGTCTGCTAGTCTGAAAAGTTGAAAGCCACTTTCCCCATTTCACTGAAAAGTGCCCTAGTTATCATGTTAGAAACTGTGTTGAGTGAACTGTCCACCCTTTCTGTTGTGGAGTAGAAACTTCAAGACTCACAGGACTATAGAAGGCAAATAAGCAATAGAAATCCTAAGTGTGTCCAGCCAAAAGAGAGAGAATCCTAGGGTTTTTTTTAATTTATTTTAACACCAATTGCATATTTAGTTCATTTTACCAAGGAGATCATTGTTAATACCTTATTTTGTATCATTTAACTTTAAATACAGCTGTAGTCAGATGGCTACTTATGGTTTATTTTGGGGAAAAAAGAAGGAAGGAAACTGTCTACCTATCAGTTTATCTTCAGTTCTTGCAAATATGTGCAATAAAAGCTGTTCATAAGTATATAGAAAACGCATAGATGAGTAACAGTGATTTGTCAAGAATTGTCTGTGTCAACTTAAATCTGATTTCTTTCTGTACATAGTAACAAGCAGTGAAGAGCCTGCAAGGTATAGATGTCATATGTTGCTTTTAACCAAGTATTTAAAACCATCTCATAGACATTCACTTCGCAGATTTGAAAAACTGCCCAATCAAATGTCAGTAAATGAAAATCTACCTGCAGGAGCTAGTAATTCTTAATGATACACTGTCAAAACAGAAATATGTGAAAAGGGGAACCCTTCATCAGTTCACCTGGGCTCAAGCTGGTTCAGTGTTTTCATTGATGGCCTTTGGGTATGGATGAATTCACACTTTACAGTGCTCTAAATTGTAGGTGGGGATCTTACTAGGGTCTAATGTCATCAGATAACATTCTCCATCTGCTCTGTAGAAGGTTTAGATTTACTTACTCAAGTCTGGGTGCCAGATAGAAAATATACCATTTCAAGTTAGCCTGATGTAATTGTTTCAGTAACCTTCTACATTTCTACACACAGTGCTCTGTGTGGTGTTTCTGAATGTTTTTGACAATTGTTTTGATAATCCCAGTAGGCATCCACACAGGCACTTGTTCACTCCCCCCAGGTGAGATAGAGAAGAGAATGGAGAGGCTGAAAGAAAGAAAACCAATATTCAGGTTTCTTGCAAGAGTCTATCAAATTATCAGTAGTAGAATGCAATATTTGGGGTTTGTCTTCTTTGTCCCCTCAGTCTGAGTAAAGAAATTTCTGGCTGTTTATTGTAAAACACAATCATGTTTCAAGTCCTCTGGACAAGGGAGTAATATCTCAAAGTGAAGTGAGAAATGCTTTTATTTTGTAGGACCAGGAACATCTTTGAAACTTCCTGGAACTAGCCAAGGTGGAGGCCCCAGCCCGGCTGTTAGGTATGTGATAGTTTATTTTTTAAAATGTGACAAGTTAAAAATGAACAAATCATAAACTTCTGAAAATGAAATGCTTTGGGTATAACTGTTTAAATTCTCTATCAATAAATACCACCTAATGTAAGGATAATGTGCTTAACATCTTCAGGCCCGTAACTCAATCAGGAAGACCTATTACAGGATTTGTGAGACCCAGCACGCAGGGTGGACGGCCAAGTACCATGGAACAGGCGATAAGAACGCCTCGAACAGCGCTCGCAGCTCGTCCAATCACCAGTGCTTCGGGGGGATTTGTCAGGCCCGGCACGGTGAGTTGCTTGCCTCTCTTCCCAGAATGGAAGATTTCTTGGTCACAGTATCTGACACACTGGCACTGTAGTTTATTTAAAACTCAAGTTTGAAGGAGGCGAGTATTTTTAATTTTTAAAATTCTTTTCAAAATAGAGTTTGAAAATATAACTTACTGTGCATTTGCTAGTCTGGTTATATAAAAAATGTACATAAATTCACAAGTTCATAGGATTCTTATAAATTCCAAATTCACAGCTCCTTGAGACAAGTTTTTATTAATGGAAGACCATGTGAAGACTGTGACGTGATTTCACCATAAGTGTCTACAACAAATGATAAGCATTCAGTGTCTGTCACTTCAAAAGATAAGGATTATAGTCTATACTAATTTATCCTGTTCTATTGGCAAAATTAATAAACTGCAACCAGCATGAGTATGTAATACATATTAAAATCACATTAATGACAAAATGTGGCATCCTCTCACTATTGCAGGTAAAAACTAATCTTCCGAAGTATTTATTGAAGATTTTTTTGGTTATGTATCCCAACTTCCAAGCTACATGCTTAGGCACTGAAATAGCGGGGAGAGACAGAGAAGAAAGAGTTGGCACTGCTCAGTAGAGCAGTGAATCTACAAATGTTTTGTTTGGAATTTTGGTGTTTTTTTGTATACTAATAATATTTTGAAAATCTTCAGGAAAAGTGTAAGTATCTTCCCACTTAAAAAGCTTCTTTTTCCCACTCAGGCTTCCATGCTAACAAATCCAGATGGCCCTTTCATAAATCTGTCTCGACTGAATTTAACAAAATATGCTCAGAAACCCAAACTGGCAAAGGTATGTAACAATTCTAGTTAGTGTTGTGATATCTTTTTCTTGTTTTCTGGTGTCATTCTGATATAACCATTATTCTGATATGTGTCATTCTGATATAACTGATATTATATAACTATAATATTGGGGATAAAAAAAATGGTGAACAGAGGTTTAGATATTAACTTGAGAAAAATAGTGTGTTACTCACCTTTTGACAGTGTTTACCAGACTTGAAATTGAAGCTATGTCCAAAGAGGTGAAAGTATAACCTAGGAAAAACATTTGTATAGGAAAAAATGTTCCACTGGTTAATAATTTTGAGCTGTGCATCTAGGAGTGATGAAGGGCAACTAAAAGAAGAAAAAAGAAGCCAAGAGCAAAAAACCAGCAGAACTTTCCTTAATGTCTGGAAATGTGGTTCTGTGTAGAAATAGATGGCAATCCTGGCCTAAAAATGTTCACAGTGTTTGGATTTTTTTCTTCGCTTTTATGGCATGAGTTAACACTTTTTATGTTAAAAGGTACCGTTTATTTGTTCAGAATACTTCTTCGTTTTCAGTTAAGATCATATGATTGACAGTCAGTGAAACTATCTGACAGTAGAACAGGTTTTTGCAGGTTATCCACCCAACTTACAGGTTTCAGCTCCAAGTGGCAGGGAGCTGAAAGTTGTGAGTGGATTTATCTTGCCTTTCAGTTGAATCTTTCCCCAGCACAACCAGTTAGCTGTATGGTTGAACATGTTTTCTGTGCATAGTGTGTTCGTAAAAAACAACTGTTGGGCTGAGGCCAACAGCTCATTTTGCACAACGTATCAAGCAATTATCTCTAGGGAGCACAAGGTATCAAACACACTCTAGGGAGCTGTATGTGGCACTCAGCCTAAAGGTGAACAAACCAGTATGAATTTAGTCTATTTTGAGAAACATAATGGTGAACACTGTTAAGAAAACTGGCAGTATCTGATAATGTGCTGGTGGAAGTAGCTCTTCCAGTCCAAAACTTTAGTTAACAGTTTTTCATAAGCAACCAGGAAATTTCTTTGCTTTTTAAAGCCTAATCTAGACTGATGCAGGGCACTGCATTTCAGTGTGGTTTTCAAAGGACATAAATCTTGTGTAATTGCATTTTGTCCTTCACCTACTGCTTGCATCATTGTCCCTTGGCCTCTTAACCAAGCTAGGCAGAAGAATAGGTATCAAATATAGTAAGTTCTAGTCTGGTGAGGTAATTGAAGACTTCCAGGCTAACATCTGAGGGCCATTACAAATCAGTTTGTTATCAGTGCTGAAAAAATACTGCATGCTTTTTGTCCAGTTGTGTCCTTGCCAGCAGACAAGTCAGCCAGCAGATACAGTATTATAAATCCATTACAGTCTGGAAAACAGGGGGAATGTAAGAAACCTGGGAAGGATTAAGAAGCACAAGACACATCCATAAAAACTAGGCTTAGTTCTGCTTGAAGACAGCTAGCTTTTAATTGTGATTACTAACTACATGCTATTTAAGTAGGTAGGTTAGCTTTCAGAGGAAATATTCTCAACAACGGCTCTCAGGAATGAGAAACATACATATTTTTAACAGTTCTGGGTTTTAATTATCATTTTCTGTGGCAGATTTGTCTTCCTTCAGTTTCATATGAAAAGAAGCTTAAGCCAAAAAATGTAAATCAACAGTCATAGAAACATCCATAGGCAGCAAGTGTACTTGTCAGTATTATGAAGCTAATACATTATGACATTAACATTTCACATAGAATGTAAGAACTAAGTTTAAATTCAGAACAACATAGATTTATAACTTTTTTTTTAAACAAAAGAGCAGTAAGGTTAAAGCCAAAGCAGGAGGTGAGAATGCGGACTGCACTCTCTGTGAAGAATAATTGATTAAAGTTTCAAAATTTTTGAGCTGTCACCTCTCCCATTGCATAAAGGTGATAAACCTTGCAGCTACTGAATTCACATAACTAGCCAGTCTATTCATGTTTGTATATGAATGCCTCTGTTATGGTTTGACACTGGCGCAATGTCAGCATTTCTATGAAAATGCACTTTCTTTAAATAAATGCTGTGAGATGTTATCAGGAACAGAGTAGAGTAGGCCTAAGCTTAATAACAAAGGAAAAAAACTTTATTAAACTACTACTAATACAGAAAACACATAAACTAAATCTAGGATGAAGACTTTTTAAAGTACTCTTTTTTTTTTTAATTTTTAAAAACACTCAGCCATGAAACATTACCTGGGATTCTTGATTAAATTACTACCCTTTAGGTAATCTATACTTAAACTATTAAGGGAGAGAGAAGTCTTTCTTGCACCACAGACCCCCTAGGAAACACAGCTGCCCCCCTGTGTTTTTTTGTCACACATGGCAACTGCCCGGAAAAAAAAATCTGCCAGTGTGACACTCTTTTTTTTATGTCACAGTGCTCTCACTACTGTGTATGGATAGATTGTTCATAGGGCTCTTTTAAGGATGTTTTGCTATGGACTTAAAGATACAACAGTTCAGTTTCTCATCCTGGGACTACAGTCCCCCCCATTTTCTTTTGGGGTTGAGGGGTCTAAACAGGACTCATCTTCTTCCTGAAGACAGAGGGTATCACCATTCCTTCTTCAGCTTTTTTCGTTTCTTGCTATTCTTGTGCTGTTCGAAGCTGAAACAGGTCTCCCTGGGTCACCACTGCATCTCTCTAAAATGTAGTCTCTATTGCAGGAGATTTTGGTTCAGTCTATGGCTAACAAGAAAAGTCTAGCTAAAAGCTACTTCATCATCTCTTCCTACCTAAATATTTCTTCTTCTAACATCTCAGTTCTTGGACTATTTTTCTTCTACTACAAATCAAGGAGGAGTAATACTTTTAAAAAGCTCTCATTTCTTGGAAAGGGTTAAACGTTCAGACTCCTTGGACAGCTGATATCTCGGTCAGGTGTTCTGTCGCTTAAGCTGGGCATTCCCCCCCCCCTTTCTCTTTCTCTTCTTCTGGCAAATTTCCAGGTGCCGCTAGGCTCTCTGTCTCTTTCCCTCTTTGGGGGGGGCAAAGGCATCTCTACTTCTCTCCACTCTTCTGTCTACAGGAGCTGGCTGGGTTCCAGACCCTCAGCCCCTCGGCCTACCTGGGCAAGGCCACGTGGCTTCCCCTCCCCCACCCAGCCCGAGGCTGGGCAGGGGAGAGTCTGCACTCCCTGACAACCGGAACCAAAAGAGAGAGTTCTCTTGGGAGTTCTTGTTTTTAACTCCCTGTGTTCTCAGAGGCGTGTCCATACTTTCAGTGGTCACTCTAGGTGCTAATATCTAAACTTGACTACTGATTGGTTTGACCTGACTTCTTGGAAAAAATTCACTTCTATGTCAAACCACGACAGCCTCCTACATACTTCTTCCTTATGTGTTTGCAAAGTAGCCTCACTGTATCTTTTTTGAAGTTTGATTATCTGTCTGTTTTAACGTATGTGGAAATGTGGCTTCTCTTTGACTAACATTAACCATGTTAAAGACTATCCCAGGAAACACCATAGCAAATGTATAAGGTATCACTTGTCACCAGAGAAAGCCTCTGGTAAATCCTAGTTAGCAACTGCTCTCTGGTATGAAACAGAAAGTTTTATCTTTTTTAGCTTGTGGATTTTTAATAGACTTATTAAGATAACTCTAGATATTTTTATCCAAGTGAATGTTCAGTCACTTTAATAGTTTTGAAGGTCAGAGTCTGTGCATAACAGCAGTAAATTCCTCATGCCAGCCGTGCAAGAAAACATCTTTCTTGTCGCTTTAGATTTACATACTTCTACGGAATGCTTCTCTGTTATTATTATTATTATTCTCTGAACTAGAGGACAAAATGTTCCACTACTTCTTTATTGTCTATTCTTTTCTTACATACCTATTCTAAGCTCCTTATAAATGTGTTACTATTTATAATCCTTTAATGTCTTTTAATCATCTGTTCAGAGTCATCATCTGACTGAAACTAGAAGAAAAGTAGGTTGTGGTTTATTTTCCTCACAAGATATGACAATTCATTAGTAATTCTCTAGTTTCCTGAAGGTAAATATTTTAAGAATTTTGTCTAAGAAAATCTGGCTGAAGAGTCATGGAAGCCCTTAGGAGGCTGAGGTCTTGTTCTGTATTTCTTTCCTCATGGAGCAATATTTTCTCCTGTTTTTTTAGAGTGATTTAAATTAATTTTGAAAAATGTTCTGTTCTTTTGAAGCAATTAAGAACTGGGATTTGGATGCAGAAGGTCAAGGTTCAACTCAATTGAACCTTGAGTTACTAACACCCATATTACATTTTTGGGAACAGAGGCTTCCAGTCTCCATTTAGTTATCCAGAATCTTTCAATGTCATTTTATTCACTGAAAATGCCACCCCCATTACCTGATATATACTCATCTAATATTCCCATGCAGAACAACTACAAGGTAGTATTAATTAGCTTTATACAGGAGGAAACACAGCTGCAGTTATTTTGCTCTGTAATTGTTGTGTGCTTATAAGCATTTTACCACAGCACAGCTGATGAATGTGATTTCTTTAAGCCTTGTTATTATGATGGTTTGTTTCAGAAGCACAGTATTATTAGCATTTATTTATCATTTACAATCAATTTTTAAAATTTTTTTTTCCTTTACAGATCCCAAAATATTGTAGAACTTTTTTTTTTTTTTCTCGAAGGCAAAGTTGCTCAGCTTGCATTCTTAATAAACCTGTGTTTAATTTAAGTAGGTTTGGCACTGTGTAAGCACCTGTGTGTCCATTGTCAAAAATGTTTTTTAGATCGCTGGTTGATTTTACAGTTAAGAAGTAATTAAAATTGTACCAAATATATAGTCTCAAATTCTCAAATATATATTCACTTTCAAGTTATAGCTGCCTTTTTTGTTTTAAAGTGTAAGCACCAAAGATAAGAAGCAATTCCACTAATCTTTTGCAACAAATTAGGAATTAAGATGCTTTCCTATGATGACAATATAGCACATCTATAGTTTTTGTCTATTGGAGCCTTAAAAAAATGTAAATGTCAGCATTTGTTATGACTGAATGTGGTTGTTTTCCCAAAGAATTAATTTCTGCTTAGCATAATTAAGATTCTGTATTCCTCTGAAGGAATATTATCAATTTTTCTCTTCAAATATGACAATGTTTTAAATATTCTTCTGGCAGGCATTGTTTGAATATATCTTTCACCATGAAAATGACATAAAAACTGTAAGTAACTCATATGTTCCTTTTTCAGATTTTATTATGTATGATTCAGTTTTCTGTCAGTATTCTGCTAAGCTGAGGATCCAGCTAGAACATCACAAGTACAGAAGTGAAGCATTAATAGTTGTTTAAGAGGGAGAAATCCTTTCTTACAGGGGTGATAGTCAGGAATGATAATTGGCAAATACCAAGATATTGGTATTGGATTGGTATCTTTTTTGAGAAGCAAAACATTCTAATTCTTAAAACTGGGTCCCTCAGCGATCAGTATGACAATGTCTCTGAATCTAATGAATTCATGTTAATGGAATTTATTGGAGCCTAAGTGGTAGCTGAACTGCCTAGAAAGTTCAGAGTCCTGAGGCTTGAGTATAAGTTACAAAAGACTGTCCATTAACAGAGGAAGGGGAAAATACCTGACAAAATAGGTATTGTTGAACATCACTTGACATTTTTTACTCCTGAGATGATTGCTTATGCATTTGGGTGAATAGAAGGAAAATGTATTTTGTGAAACTATATAAAAATAAAATATCAATAGGATTTTGGATACTTTTTCTAGAAATGTAAATCTGTAATTCTGAGAGGTTGTTGTAATTCTGAGCTAAGGTGTTTTGTCATATCAAGAGAAAGATTATATTGTCCATACGATTGTCTGTAACATTTATTCTTCAAATATTTTCCTAATTATAGTTTCCTTCTTAACCGATGCAAAATTTTCCTTCTGTGGTTCTTATGTTACTGTACTGAATGGGAAAGATCAAGTTTGGGTACATATTGTTTAAGCTTTCAGAAAGAGATAAATGTTGCAGAGGTTTTTTTTGTCAGTTCACCCAGGGAAAGGATCTCTTTATGGATTTAATAAAGTGCCAGTATATTTCATTGCTATGTTAGATATGTGCACCCAGTTGAAATGGAATCAAAATGTTCAAGGTTTTTTGAAAGAAGTTTATGTCAATAATGCATAGTTGACTAAACAGTTATTGAACTTTCTGCAACACTACTAGGTGGTATGCAATTAGATCTGGAGTTAAACTCTCCAGTTAATCAATTATACACACCAAAAATATTTTGCTGTTGTTGAAATACCTCCTAATAATTTCCAAATGTACTGCTATATGAAGCTTTTTAATCTAGTATCAAATGATTAAAGTTGTACACTGTCAATTTATTGCATAGCATTCTTTCAAGAGGATTGAATTGTCATGCTCTGTTAATCCAAAATATCATTGAAACAGTAAGTGCAAGTGTCAGAAATGTCAGAGAGAAATAGAAATTAACATTTACATATCCAATACTGAATATGAAGGAGGTACCTGGGGTTTAGCCCACTAGTAATTAAAAATTGATGTTTGTTACTGAAAATCCAGTTCACTTAGAATAAAAGGGTCACTTGATATGATGCTACATGTACCTCCACTTTAACAACATGCAGGATCTGTAGGCTACACATAGATTCATATAATGCAAGTAATTTTTTCAAGAACTCCAGAAAAAAAATGGAAGCTGTTTCTTCACTGTACTGCATGTATTTTGAAATCCTTGCTGAGAATCCCAAATCACTGTCTTGCAGGAAGAGTTCTGTCTGTATTTTTTTACCCACCTGAGATGTTTGAATAAATACTTGCAAGCAAACAGGTGTCAGCTTAATCACCACCATTACTGTGTAATAGAAGAGAAATCAGTGTTTGGTTAATGATTGCATCTTATTGGAAGAAACTGTTGTTGTGAATTGAATTCACACATCACAGAATGAGCTGTCTATATAATGTAATGTATATCTCTGAAGAGATATTTTTAGCTGTTCAGTTTGCTTTCTCTCATTTGCTTTCACTGACTTTTTTCTGATATGCTTTCTGCACCATTTGCAATGTAACTCCATTCTCCAAACTCTTCTCCCTTCCTTTTGAACCTCATCTGCATTAATTTTTCTTAAAAAAAAAAAAGAAACACTTTAATGTCTGCTAAAATGTGGCTGCATCACTGTTGATTCGCCTATCCTAGCAATGGCATTTCACAAATTCAATATCTTTTATCTCCCTGAAAATAATTTGGTCACTTAGGGTTCATCAGAGAAACAGCACATATGTTAACTTTTTAAATTTTATCTGGCTCTTGCTTGATCACTTTTTAGAACATTCACTGACATCTCTCACATCTTTATATTTCCTGCTGCTGTGTGATAATGGACATTCTTAAAACCCAACACTTTTCTGCCTGAGATGAAATGAAAGTGCTTGACAGGTTTGGAAGCCTGGGAAATTGACTTAAGTTTGAAAAGTCTTTGCTTTGGGCTTTCTACATGGATAGAATACTACTTCTTGCAGTTTTGAAAATAAAACACCAAGCAGTAGTGACAATATCCTTTCTTTGTCACTGTGCTGAACTGGAACAGTCTGTACTGTTCTCATTTGCATTATTATTTGAGAAACAAAGGCAGTTTTATTATTTATCTTCTGTTTCATATTCAACCACTATATAGAAAGAAAAAAAAAAAGACTCAGCAATTTTAGTTGAGAAATGCCATTAATCAGTGTGCATTCAACTGGATTAATAGTGTGAGGAAATTGGTTCAAATTAAAACTAAATATATCTGTAATATATCAATTATCAGAAATGTGGGGCTGCAAGAAGAAGAGAGAAGCAGTGAGCTTTTCAGCACTTGAAAATATATTCAAAAGTCTTTTGTCTTATGTAATGAAAAATTAAACCACTTGTCTGAAGAAAATACTATTTCTGTATCCATTATTGTTCTTTGAACACATATACTTAATAACTGACTTTCTGTACTCCTTGAACTATTTCTCAAAGCCATTTTATGGCCTAAATGCTGTAAGAGCAGGGCAGTTTCAAAGACTTGTCCAGAAATAGTTCAGCTACTACTTTTTTTGGTAGACCATGACATTGTATTTTGCCATTTTCACAGGTGGGTAATGATGACAAAACACTTTGTCCTGAGGAAACACAAAGGTTGTGCACTATATATACATGTGGCCAGAAGTCACAACCTCTCATTTTTCCTTAGTTCTCAATGCTTTGTAGTTTATGCTCTCTGATAGAAATCTATTTAAAATGGAATTATGTTAGATCTACAAAATATAGAAATCCAGACTACACTCACCAAAATAAATTGTGCTAAATTGACTATGGCTAATGTCATTTCCTCAGCTATTTTATAGATTATCTGGTGTTGATTTGTCTACAAATAAGACTTTAGTCAATAATTGTTCCTGAGAAAATTACTGCCATTCAACAGCACATGAAAGAAGCAGCAGATGCTCACTGTTGTTTCCATCTATCTAATTTCTAGGTGCATACAATACTCTGTATGAAATTACTGTTTCAAACAACTGTACATTTACCAATTTAATTTTGCAATATAATAGTTAATTGCCACAAGCCTAGAGGCTGTTTTATACTGTGTTACAGCTGGTAGATAATTTGGAAGTCTTAGTTATAATACAGTTTAGCTAAGGAAATTAATGCTAAAAAAATAAAGTCAGAATCATGCTGAATACAATTAAAGAATCTACATTAATTTTCATTCTTTAAAAAAACCTTTTATTTAAAAAGAAACAGAAAATCCACCAAGTATCAGGGTTTTTAAACATTTTTATTTTCACAAACATGAGAACTGAGAGTAAAATAAATTTGTTCTGGAAAGCTTCTCAGGGTTAAGACTGTTGTTGAAACGGGCTCTTCATTCTTGAGTATGCTAAGTGCTCAAGACAGTAACAACTTCAGCTCATCAGTATGTCCAGATGATTAGTTATATCCTAAAGTTTATTAAAACTTTCAGGACAAGCAGAGTAGATTTTGAACTGATATACATATTGCAATCAAAAATCCTTGAAAGGACATATCAGTATTTGCCAATTCCAAATCCATCCTGTTTTTCCCATTCAGTTATTAATATAAGTACACCAACGTCCAGCAACACACAGGAGTGCAGGACAGGCATATCACTACTGCTCTTACAGATTGATTTTAAATTGACATGTTGTGCAGATTGAACATTGATTTTTACTCAAGTTATACAATTAAAAACTCAAAGATTTCAGCCAACTGAATTTTAAATATGCTAGCAGTTGGTATTGACATGGCAAGTTGAAAAGTTTTACTTTTAGAAGACTATTTTAATCTATTTATTAATATTTCAAGGGGCACATTGTCAAAAGATTTTTTTTTTGTAAAAGTTTTTAACCATTAGCATGCATGAAGCCTTCTCAGGGAAACACTTCTAAGAAGTATTTGTAACTTTGGTAAGATTTTTTGATTGAAGTTATTGCAATCGCTTGTAAAATATCAGAAACAGGATCTTCCTATTCCTTTCCTTTTGCATTAATTGGAAAATATAAAAACAGGATTAAATTTCATAAACTAACTTCAAAATGAAGTCATGCTGTGTTTCTCGATGCTAGTAGAAGACTCCAGGAAGAGTTCAGGATCTGCACCAGCAAATAAACTGCTGATGTTACTGTCTACTAAGCCTGAAGCAGCCTTAGTTGCCATTTTCCAATCACAGCCAAAATTGTTAGCCTTGCATAAAATAGTTATCAGAAGCAATTAGGGTACCAGAAAGAAACCTGAATGTGTAGCTACAGAAGGGATCGTTTTCTGAAACTCAGTCCTCCTTCTTAAGGCCTTGCCATCAGAGAACTCTGAGGAAAGCTCTTTGGAGCATGGTATTGGCAGTATGATCCTTGCTCCTCTGAAGTGGCTGCTCCTGCTGCATTAGAAGCAGATGTGGTATTTGTACATTTGCAAATGCAACAGAAGTAACCAATGTTTTAACATCAATTACTTCCACAGATTTTCCAGTACTGGGACAGAATTGCTTATGTACCTTCACATGAAAGGACGAATCTGTCCAGAAGGGTATCCAGACCATTTCTGTCTTGAAGCAAGCTTATTCCCCATTATATGGTAGCATCCATTTGCAAAGACAATAAGAAACAAAGGGCAACGAAGATAAGAGCTGCCATCTAAGGCCTTCAAGTATTCCCCCTATCTTGAAGAAACAATGAATTCAGAGTTGTAGGTTTACCTGATTTTCTCTCTCCTGTCACAGAGGCAGGGAATGATGACAGCTGTCTCTTTCTCTTAGGGACAGCACTGATGCAACTACTTATCTTTAATTGCTACAGAAAACAAATTATTCTTTCATTCTCACAAAGCCAAAAGAGAGCAACTTGTCTGAATTGTCATAGCTCCACTGACTTTTCTTCATTATGTCGCATCTAAACTCATTGACTGCTTGCAGACTCATTTTGCAAGCAGAAAGAACAGGAATCCAGCGTAGGTGTAGATGTCACTAAATTGGGCTCTTACAGCATTTCAATATTCAGATTAATTTTTCCTGGAATTATTAGTTTCTCTGCTGCTGGGTGACTGGTGCACAGAACTTTTACATATTATTCCTAATAGATAACTTGTTCCTGATTTCTGTGGTCTGCAAAATGTTTACCAAAAAAAGCAGGCAAGAAAGGTTGGTTCTTTGTTATAAAAACACTGTGCTAAAGCTTTTTACCCTACTTCTGGTGATATCCTGAAAATATAACAAACATAACATGGCTTTGATATGTTCTGAGATAAAATGAAATTAAAAAAAAAAAAGAAACACAAATGTTTCTATGGTAGGTTCTGGTACAGAAAAGACATATATTTAACAGAGATGTTGAAATTATAGCTAAAACATGAAAGGCCATAGATTCTGGTTGTGGTGGCTGATCTGAGGATATTGATTAGCTTACCTGCTTTTCCAGTATACCAGACAAAAGAAATTTTAGACCTTTACCATCTTCAACATATATCTTTTTCTTAGAATATTTCTCTGTTTTTCATGTAATAAAATAATTGTTTACATGGTAGGCTTTTTAAAGGAAGAAATATTTCTTATTGTACACACTTGAAAGTTTCCAGAAGTGATGGCAACCTGATATTAGCAATGAGATGAAAATTTCTACAGTATTTCAAACTCACTGAACTTATTTTATTTTCTTCTTTTTTTTCTTTACTTTACTTGGTTTTAACAACTTCTACTGAAAAAGGATGGGAAGCTTGGAAAAAGTGTTTGTGCTTAAACAAATAATCATTGTATTCTGAAGTGGCACTGCAGGAGTCTGATCAAATTAATTTTCTATTTTCTCTTTGATTTAGAAGAAACTGTTTGGATTGCTTATTTTTATAGGGACAAATAATCATTTCAGCTATTTTATGCATTGAACTGTAAAAGTAATAAACAAAAAGCAGTGCCTCCACCTCAAGTTAACTGCACTTTTGCTCAACATTTTCTCTTTACAAAAATCTTTACTGTCTTTTCTTTGTGTAAACATTAATTTTAAGATGATGGGTTTATTTTGGAAGGCTCTAGATTTGGCAGCCCTTGCCACTGAGTACGCACAGTTCAAGGACTGGTGGTGGAAAGTCCAAATTGGAAAGTGCTACTATAGGTAAGCCATTGTTCATTTCTTCTGTGGTGAGTGTGAGTGTAGGATCTGTAATGCTGAGTGGGTTGGGCAATGCTGAACACTGAGAAATAGCTCAGAAAGTGTTTTATTGGAGAGTGCTGTGCTTACAGTAAAATCTCCTTTAATGTACAAGGAGACCACTGCTTGAGATAAAGGCATCCATAGTGAGTAACTGAATTAGCTGCAATTTTGCCTTTGGATTTTGCCTTTGGATTGCGTAGTGGATTTTAAAGTAATTTTTTGAAAAGTCAGTCAATAAATGCAAAAAACTATTGTTAAAACAGATCACATAAAATAAATATTATAGTGTTAGTTTGAGAAATGATCTGTCAATGAGGGCTTCAGATTGGTGAAATAATACAGAATAAAATATTCATGTTAGACACTTTCTGCCAGAATTACATTGCCCAAGAAGTACCAGTTAAAAATATGCTGAGGCCTAAGGCTGGCACCCCATACACAAACATCAAATCAGAGTAGGATAATGAGAAATATTAGCAATTCTTGAAACAACTACCCACCCTTTCCTTCTTCCTGGGCTCAACTCCACTCCCTGTTTTCTCTACCTCCTCCCTTCCCAGCAACACAGAGGGACAGGGAATGGAGGCTGCAGTCAGTTTGTCTCTGCTGCTCCTTCCTCCTCAGGGGAAGGACTCCTCACACTCTTCCCTTGCTCCAGCATGAGTCCTCCCCAGAGTCACAAGTCCTGCTGGTAGACCTTCTCCAGTGTGGGCTCATCTCTCCACGGGGCCACAGGTCTTGCCAGGAGTATGTTCCAGCATGGGCATCCCACGAGGTCACAGCCCCCTTCGGGCATCCACCTGCTCCAGCATGGGTTCCTTCACAGGCTGCAGGTGGATCTCTGCATCCTCTTAGTCCTCCAAAGGCTGCAGGGCAGGGACACAGCTGCCTCACCATGGTCTTCACCAACGGGTGCGGAGGAACTTCTGGAGCACCTCCTGCTCTTTCTGCACCAACCTTGCAGTCTGCAGAGCTCTTCTCACAAACTCTTACTCTGCTCTCTGCCTGCTATTGTACCGTTTTTTCCTCCTTCTTAAATGTATTATCCCTGCATGTTACATTATTCCTATGCTGATTATCATGGGTGGGCTCAGCCTTGGCCAGCCGTGATTCCATCTTGGAGCCCTCTGGCATTGGCTCTGTCGCACATCAGAGACATGTCAGCTTCTTGTGGAAGCCATTCCTGGATCCCCCAGCTACCAAAACCTTCTCATGCAAACCCACCCAATACATGAGCTTAGAGGTCATTCATTACTTTCAGGATTTTTATTAATCGTGTTATAGACACTAATGCATTCAAGCAGGTACATGGACTTCCAGGATCTCAAAATACCTTATGTCCCCATTGGCTGTGCTTCTTTGTTTTAGCTGGCTTGTTCTGTTGGTGTTTTGCATTTCTTCAGCAAGTATGTGCTCTGTGGCTGAAGGAAACAAAAGCAATTTGTATATGAGAAAATGTACCATTTTCTGTTGTTAAAATTGCACGGTCCTCTTAATTTGTAGTTACGTAGCTTTCATAGGTTAGTGCACAACATTTGACTGTAATTATGCAAAATAATGCCTTTGAGATGAGATAGACTTCTGTGATGTTCATTCACAGTGGAGATCGTCTGTGTGATCTTTGCCAGGGTGAGGAAATTCTGGTCTGAAACAGTTTGGGTAGAGTTGAGACATTAACTGCTCATTTTCTACTGTCTGTTTAAAGAACAGGAGGAATTCCTATGAATATGAGTACATCTTTATTCACCATTCAGCTGTTCCAGAAGGCTGCGTGTATAAGAGGGGGCCAAATTTAATGGATTTGTCTTTTTTATAGTTTTGAATAGTTGTTTTGTTATTTTTAAATAACATGTTTTTTGTTAATGTACACAAAAATATGTGGTCATAAAGTGTGGTTTCAGGCAGTTTATGTTTGGTTTAGTTTGAACTGCTTCATTATTTAATATGCTTATAAAAAATCCTAAAAAAACCCAATAAACAAGTACCTTCTATATGTATCTGTTGTCTCTTTAGGTTGGGATTATATCGTGAAGCTGAAAAACAATTTAAGTCAGCCCTTAAACAGCAGGACATGGTTGATACAATCTTGTACTTGGCAAAAGTAAGTCATAGATACATTGTTGTGTTTAGAAGTGTGTGGTCTCCATGCCTGAGGCAATACATGCTAACAGTTGCAATGGAAGTCAATAGTTTACGAAATTATTTTCGAGCTCCCAGATTTCACAAACAAGATTTTAAAAAATGTTCTATGTTACTGGATTCTTTGTTCTAAATTCCAATGAGGATTATGTAGCTAAAAAAATTATTGGAGTTCCAGTATGAAGAACAATGTGGCTCTATATTGTCTCCTAGGAAACAAATGCAATAA
The DNA here is from genome assembly GCF_024509145.1 of Vidua macroura. Taxonomy (NCBI): domain Eukaryota; kingdom Metazoa; phylum Chordata; class Aves; order Passeriformes; family Viduidae; genus Vidua; species Vidua macroura. Next base: position 17,496,356 of record NC_071576.1, on the reverse strand, counting down.
ATCTGTAAATAAAGAGCAAAGCTCAAAAATCCTAGTTTCACAAGCAAAATCAAAACAAAGTGAGCTTAAAGGAAGCAATCAGAGACCTTGAAACAGGGAATATTCTGTCAAAATAAAGGCATTAAAAGCTTTATAAGAATAAGTCTCAGAACTACTTGTTTACCAAGATACACATTAGATTCTAAACATTTTCTAAGACATGCAAGAAAAGGTGGCCTGTGAGAAAATAAAACTGCATTTTTCTTCATCGTGTCCTAGAAGGAGATGAAACCAGTTGTTCTTTATCAGTTCCCTTTAAGCTGATTGTCACAGGCCTGTCCAAAAGTCATCACTGCTAGTGGGTAATTCAGATATTCATATGTGCTTTACATTTCCTGAACAATTTATGTTTTGTATTTAAATGATCATCATTACTATCTAGAGACATGTCTTCAGTACTGTGTTTGAAGTTCATTGAAGCTTATTAACTTTCCTGTCTCTGTCACAAGTTATTCTACAAAATACATAGACTACAAAATAGTTTGGGTTGGAAGGGATGCCACAGATCATCCACTTCCAATCCCTCCCCTCCCTCCCCCATGGACAAGGATCTTCCACCAGGGGTCTTCCACCAGACCAGGTTACTCAGAGCCCCATCCAGCCTGGCCTTGAACACTGTCAGGGATGGGGCATCCATAGTTTCTCTGGGCAACCTGTTCCAATGCCTCACTGCCCTCATAGTGAAGAATGTCTTCTCACTATCTAATATAAACATACCATCTTTCAGGTCAAAGCCATTCCCCCTTGTCCTGTCACTACATGTCCCTGTAAAAAGTCCCTCTTCAGCTTTCTTGTGGGGTCCTGTCAAGTACTGGATGGCTGCAACTAGGTGACCCCACATTCTTCTGTTCTCCAGGCTGATTCAACTCTCTCAGCCTTTCCTCCCAGGAGAGGTGTTCCATCCCTCTAATCGTCTTGCTGGCCCTTCTCTGGACTCGCTCCATGAACTACACAGAATTATTCAATTGGCAGAATAATTGGATTAACAAACAGTGATTCATTACAGGAGATTTGCATCCCCCTACATCAGTACTAGCTCAGGCAGGAGCTGCATTTGAACTTCCACCTCCCACTCTATAGACCAGCTTGCTCAAGTATAAAACACTGCACAGCATAATTTAGTGACTGTCAGTGGACAGGCAATAGAGTAAGGCACAGAGATATGGCTCAATTTAAAAGAACTGAAAAATTCAGGCTTGAGTTAAGCAGCCATTAAAAAATAATAAGATTGCATAAAGTTCTGTGGAAATATACTGGTACTACAATACTAGTTAGTTTTGTTTATATTCATTATTGCAACAGCTATCTGGGTTTTTAATAATATTTTCTTGAAAGTGATGTCTCCCTTGAAATGTAGTTTACAAAAATATAAAAGACCAAAAGAAAAAAAAAAAGTAAGAATCTTTAAAGCAGTCAGGACCTGCTGTGAAGTTACAAAGTATTTCATGATCTAGAAGATCTATAAATGGGATATTTTTACCAGAGATAAACAAGACACCAAAAAGAGAATGGAGCTATTCTGCTTTTAATATATAGACCATAATTACTATAGCTGTAGTACCTTTAAAGAGCAGGTCTCCCCAAAGCAACTTTGAGTAGATGGAAATTGCCCCACTTTTTTAAAAAATTCTTTTGCCACTTATCTAGAGAGTTTATCTTCATTACACAGATTTGTTCAGTATTCACTCCATTATTTTCCCAGTATTATTCATCATCTCAGCTAATGGTTTCCTGCACAAATGGAGGTGTCATCCCTTTTATTTATCTCCCTTGTTAAACAGCAGAACACATATAAAAGTCAGACATTTGACATCTATATACACTTTTTATTTGCTTAGGTGTATTTGCGCTTGGATCAGCCTGTAACAGCTTTGAACCTTTTCAAGCAAGGGTTAGAGCGATTTCCTGGAGAAGTGACTCTTCTTTGTGGAATTGCCAGAATCTACGAGGTATGCACCCACTATGCAATCCTTATAGGGGCCAAATGTAGCTGCTTGAGCAAGAAAAAAGAGTCAATAATTGAATATAACTGCAAGGTCATCAAAAACCAGCTGTGCTGATTTTCAGTGTCACTAATGCAAAACGGGTAACTTTCCACAACGGTAACAAGGTAATGTCAGGAGAGCCCTGCCGGCTTATTTGTTTCAACAATTAATCACACCAGTGAGATCCCATTTGCCTTTGGCAAGCAGAAGCAAGTCCATATTAAGTCAAGTTGCCCAGATGTTGTCCTTACTAGTTTATATGTATTTCATCATCCTAAAACTGCTCAAGTCACCAACCAGCAAAATTAAACAGCAAAATAGTTTGTCTGTGTTATTTTTATTAGCACTATGTGTTGTCATTAGTCTCTTAATGCTCTGAGAACTGTTAGAATGTCAATATTTCTTAGTTAGGAAGTAAATGTTGTATTAAGTAGGATTAGTTATAAAGCAGTTTCACTTTAGCATGGTAATCATGTATGTTATATTTTAAAATTGTGTATTTTCATGTCAAACGGTGGATTTCAAATTGTTTTTGCACTGAAAGTTGGTAAAGTGCTATTCCAGAACAAATGTTAAAAACAAAGTAATGATTTTTTTTTTTATTTTGGTGTCTATATTCATGCTTGGCTTTCTATCCTGTTCTCATCATTCTCATCTAACCCCTAAGCCTTAATCCATTTTCATATTAAATCCTTTTTGTCCTTCAGCAAGAAAAACCGGCTGCATAATTTTTGGAAGCTTTTCTTTCTGAATTGTTGAATAGTTTTTAATATAGATGTTATTTTGCAGAACCATACATAACATTGCATAACCCTTTAAGGAATTATTAAAGAGCAGCGTATATTTGATAGGATCTAGTTTTGCACTGACACTTGAGTAAAGGATTATAGCTTCATTAGCAAAGATTTGCACTGCAGCAAAGGGCTGCTTTCATTACACAGACTCACAAGTGGAATATATGTATCAGACATTTTAATCAGAGCTTTGCTTCTCAGTCACTAACTTTTGACAGTACGAAGAGTTGTAGAGCATTTTTGGTTTAAAAAACAACACATAATTTTTGAAGGGACTGCTTTATTACTATTTCCTTGAATCACAATAAATCCTTTTTTTTGGTAGCTAAATACACTGCTGAGGTTATATAAAGGCTTATTCTTAGTTACGTTGGGAGCATATTGTATCTACAGCACACAGGTAGAAATTATTCCTATATAAACATAGAAGCAAGTTTGATCTTTTAATTTTTTTTTCTTGTATAGGATAGGGTTCTCAGGGCCTTGCACCCCTCAGAAACAGTGCACTGGCATTTATAGCAGTGAGTTTACCCTAATTCATCTTCCAAGTAGCACACTTCCAAGCATGTATTTATATACAATACAGTTCTCTTAACTGTCATATCCTGGGTAGTACAAGTTTTGGTAAACTCATGATTCCTGTTTTCAAAGGCACATAATAGATTTTCATATGTAATTATATTCTTGTTTGCGTTCAGAGTGATTAATGACTTGATTTAAAAACACTGAAAATAGTTGAGACATTGTCTGGAGAAGTCAGTCTGTTCTGTGTTACTGTGCTGGAAACTGACTGCACAGTTCTGGGTATCACAAGACATTGTGCAAGAAGTGGCAAATGTCTATTGCAAATGTGGCAAATGTCTATTGCTGCTTCAGCACGGGTCCCCCAGGTCACAAGGGTCACAAGTCCTGTCAGTGAACCTGATCCAGTGTGAGCTCTCCTCCTCATGGGGCCACAGGTCCTGCCAGGAGCCTGCTCCAGCACGGGTTTGCCACAGGGTCACAGCCCGCAGCAGGGTCACCTGCTCCAGCATGGAGCTTCTCCACAGGCTGCAGGTGGAGCTCTGCTCCCCTGTTGACCTCCATAGGATTCAGGGGCACAGCTGCCTCACCGTGGTCTTCACCACAGGCTGCAGGGGAATCTTGGCTCCAGTGCCTGGAGCACCTCCTGCCCCTCCTTCTGCACTGACCTTGGCGTCTGCAGAGTTGTTCCTTTCACATATTGTCACTCCTCTCTTCCTGGCCACAATTACCTCTGTGCAGTAACTTTTTTTTTTCCTTTTTAAATATGTTTTACGTTATCACAGAGATTTAACTACCTTCTCTGATGAGCTCAGCCTTGAGGCCAGTGGTGGGTCCATTCCAGAGCTGGCTGGCATTGGCTCTGGAGGAAGCTCTAGAAGTTTCTTGCAGAAGCCACCTCTGTAGTCCCCCTTCAACTTCCAAACTCAATACCACAGGCTGTCTCTTTTTCTGAAAAATAAAAACCAAATAAATTTCTTTTTGTAGCTGTGGCATAGAGTTAATTTCAGGTAAAGATATTACTCATGGATATGTGTGTTGCTTGTGAAGATGCCAGACAGTGGTGTTGAATGGTACAATCAGAGAGCATGTAAAATTAATCTCAGTTAGGTACTCTACAGGGCATAGATAAAGCACTCAGTAGATTAACATTTTAATGAGTTTCACACTAAAAATAGGTGATAAACAGTAGAAGTAATTGGATTTTTTTGTCCAATTGTATAGGAAATGAACAATATCTCCTCAGCTGCAGAGTACTATAAAGACGTCTTAAAACAAGACAATACTCATGTGGAAGCCATTGCATGCATTGGCAGTAACCATTTCTATTCAGACCAACCTGAGATAGCTCTGCGGTTTTACAGGTATCTGTACTTATGGAGAGGGAGGGAGGGGGAACAGAATATGTGAGAAGGTAATATAAAGGGTTGATCTTTGTAATGCAAGAAAAAAAATTAATTAGGAGATTGGCATAGGAGTATCAATGAGCATTTGGATAAATATTGCCATAAAATCAGTGTAACAAGTTCTGTATCTTTTTATACAGTGATAAGTACATCATTACAAACTTGTAATCATTAGGAGAGGAGTATGTAGAAGTATCAACATAGATTGTCATTCAACCAATAAACAAGGAAAGTTCTTTCACAGCATGAGGCAGTTTGCAAACAGTCAACTTAAATTACATACAGAAGGCACAAGGACTTCCTCTTAGACCTTACTCCACCTGAAGGGACCAGGTGTTGTGACCACAGAATCACAAAGTGAGCTGGGCTTCCTGTGTGTTTTACTGAAAGCAATGAAAAGATAGTGTTAAACACTGCTGCTTGATTTTTATTTCAATGCAGTCAGAGTGCAAAGGAGCCTGACATTCCCTCGCTAGGAGCAGATTAAGTCAGCAAGAGCACTATCATCACATTTCTGTTGGACTTGAGCTCTTTTATGCTTTAGGTTCAGAAACTCACAGTCATGCTGCAGACAGCAGCCCTCTTTTTCCCTGGCCCTCCTAGCATTTCTGTTTATTCCTATAAATATAAATAAACAGACTTTTTATAATACGTATCCATTTTAAAAGGCACATTGAACAATATCAATGTGAATCAAAATCTGAGTTATGCTTGATGTGTAAGATTAGAATAGATTCACATCTAAATATACTATTACTAATTAGAACAGTACTGAAGGATGGGAATCAAGCAAAAAATTGAAGTCTTAAGAGTTATATAAAGTAACTGCAACAAACTACAACTTGATTGACATCAAGGGATTGGAAACAGAGAAAGTCTGCTACATCTCTGTCTTACAGTAAAGTCAGATCATGTGACCCAGTCAAGAAGACAGAAGTTGCTAATTTACACAGACTTTTGCACAGTTGTGATTCTAATTAAAAATACCTTGCACTGTCCTTCATTAAACTATCAAGTGTAAGACTGTAGCATGTAGTTTTTATACCCTCTCAGAATAGGGACAAAGAAGGAGAGAACTTTGTCTTTTAGAGTAGAACTCCTACTTGAAATTAATTAAAAAAAAAGAAATAAAACAAATGTTTTCTTTCAATCTAGACGGCTCCTGCAGATGGGTGTTTATAACTGCCAGCTCTTTAACAATCTGGGCCTGTGTTGCTTCTATGCCCAGCAATATGATATGACCCTATCTTCATTTGAACGGGCACTGTTTTTGGCTGAAAATGAGGAGGAGACAGCAGATGTGTGGTACAACTTGGGACACGTGGCTGTGGTATGAAAAATATTAACCATCTTTCTGAATGAGTCAAAATTATAAAAAATGTAAAAAATTAACTAGGAAGGAGTAATTTCCCTTCTTGGAAATACAAAACCTGATAGTGTACAGGACAAAGTCCAGTACAGATCGAATGTTTATTTGCACTTCAGTGTGGAAGAAGCAGCAAGAGAAAAAATTCTGTACTTTACAGAATGTGGCTTTCTCCCGCTACAAGATGCTCACTCCCCACTGTCTTTAACTTTCCCATCTTTCTAAAAAAATTGCAACATATACCAGCCCTTGAAGGCTTTGGCTGCAAAACAAGCTAATCTGCCAAAAAAACCAAAATGGAATTCAAGATCTTTTTCTAGGAACTGTTAGTTGTTTACAGGGAGAATTAGACTGATTCTCTTGCCATAAAAATATACATTCAACACCAAGTAACCAATATTAAAGCACTAAATAGGTCAGAGTTGAGAAGGTATTTTCCTGTCTTTAAGGCAGCTATAGACATATTGTGTATTTGTGTGGTAAATCTTGTTAAATTTCTCCACAAATTTTCTTACAGTCTTGCCCATTTTTTCAGATGTTCTTCAAGAAGTTGTGTTGGATTTCTCTTTAGCTACATGCCCAGAATAAATTTGCTGAATAAAGTTTTTGACATGAGTTTTCTAACATGAGTTGTCTTCAATTGCTGCTGATGATTTGAGTCAAAACCACAACTGTTTGTCTTATATTGCAGCTAGGATAAACACAGTCATTTATACTGCCTTAAAGATTGAAATTTGAACTGAAGTGCCTGTATTTTTCAGCATTTGTCACTTTTGATGTTTAACCTGATGCTGTGTCAGTGTCAGTCTTAACACTACAGTAGTAGTAGTCAGCTGCTCCATCTGAGAAGTGAATCTTCCTTAACTTAAATATGTGTAGAGATAGAGAAGCAAGATGACTTCCTCTCTGGAGACATCTCAGTTTTCCTTACCCTGCTAAGACAGTAGCAAATAGCGTAATCTTTAGATGCCACTTTAATCATCCAAAAGTTAAATTAGATGAAATGAATATCACTTGAAGCATGGAAGTTTGTGTTGGAGAGAAATTATTCTGTCTATAGAAAGAATAAGGAAAAAATGAGAGGATCTGGGGAGAAAGCACATACGTTTCTGATCAGCATGTTTTTATTGTAATTTGCATTGCATTGTAGTACTTATGGGTGAAAAGATACTCCAAAAACCAAAACAGATGTTGTTTCCAATCTTTTCACAAATGAAAACACAGTGTTTCTTTTAGGGCATAGGAGACCTGAATCTGGCTTACCAGTGTTTCAAGCTGACATTAGTTAACAATAACAACTATGCAGAAGCTTACAACAACCTGGCTGTGCTGGAAATGCGAAAAGGTCACATTGAACAGGTCAGTGCTGAATCTCAGCCTAAGGAGAATGCTTCATTTAGGCATTTTGCATTTAACAAACATGTCATTCCTCTGAGGTGGAGGCATCATATGAATGTCTAACTTACTGTTACAGGCAGAAAACTATTATACGCGTTTCTGTGTAAACTCTGTATTGTCATGCCATCTCCCATTAAACTGCTTATTCTTTGGCATATCCAAATGAATCATCAAAGACAAGCAAGGTTTCCAATAACTTTGCAGTTGTTGAGATTTTTTTTTAATTGATATCCAAAGCAAACCCCATGACTTTGAAATCTTCACTTGAAAGACAACTTTGACTCTATATTCAGTTTATAAATGTAGATAACATACTTTTGTTGGGTGGCAGAAAAGAGATTATCTCTTGAAAGTTGGGGCTTTTTTAGCAAGGAGATGGCATTAGAATTTTGTCAGAAAGCAGCAGGGTCTTGATAAATTTTGCATCAATAAGCTGGGTGGTTCATCTTACCTAATGTGAGTGTACTAAGAGTATTGTGCTTAGATGTATAATTGACATGCATGGTGGAATAAATGTAACCAGTTTTATACACATGCAGGGAAAATGAATATGTGATTTTTGGATAGTTTTGGACAGAACTACTGCGGACTTGTTTTAAACCTCATGAGAACAGCTAATTTGATGGATTTGTGTATACAACCTAGAGCTAAAATAAATTATAAATACTTTTTTTAAGAGCAGATTATCTTAGACAGAACGTAACTTTATTCAGATAACCTAGCAATTACCATGGAAACACTGAAATGAACCTAGAACTGGATGTTTCCAGTGACAGAAAAACTTTGGGTTTAGTTTCAGTTTCCTAATCAGTAAATTGTTAGACATTTATTTTCCTAGCGGAGCATACCCTCAATTGTGGAAGTTGTGATTGCTCATAACTAGCACTGCAGAGCCTTTCCCTTAGATTAGCTTCTTGTCTACTTTAGTTTTTAGCTTAAAATTTTCAGTTTTCTTCTTGTATCACATGTATAATTAAAAATTGGGATAATTTTGGCAATAAAACTATGCACAGAAGAATAAAAAAAGGGATGATATTTTACTTATCTTGGATTTTATTTCACAATGTTCTTTCATAAGTACTGTTGAATGTACTCAGATTTTTCAGATGTAGGAAGTATTAGTAAGTTCCTAGCTCAGTCTTGCCACAGTTTATAGTTACTTTTGTTTTTAAATGTTTTGCAATTTTCCCCATTATGTTCTGCAATTTTTTTTGTAAAATTTTCACAAATGGACCTTAATTCTGCATTGGATTTACAGCATGAAGCTATACACTCTGATACTTAGTTTGTTTTACCTTTTTGTACCTTTGTTTTGCTAGTGAGAAAAACACCCCTAATTTTATTTACATGTTTGAGTGTGAAAGCTACCATTTATAGATAAAACTTGTGGTTTCAGGAATGCTTAAGACAGAGCTGTCAGAGACAACAGATAAATACAGTGGGGTGTTTTTTAAATACTTTGGGTTTTATTTAATTTACTTGATGTATTGTCCTCAGGGTTTAAAATTGAATTGCTTAATTTAGTATGTCCCAATAATTTTTTTTTCCTGACTCAACCAACATCTTTATTCATTTCAATGTTATTTGACTCTCTTATGTCTACACTATTGATGTAACCTTTTTGAAAATGGCTTTCTTAGTAATGTCTTAGTAAACATAGGATGATTTCTTTTAAGGATTATGAATATTGCATTAGATTCTTGTTAATCGCCCTCCAGATGTCACTATATTATTTTTTCATTTCTCTGTATAGGCAAGAGCTTTGCTGCAGACTGCTTCATCTTTAGCACCTCACATGTATGAGCCCCATTTCAATGTTGCCATACTCTCAGAGAAGGTAATGCATTATTCTGTTCTTGTAGTCTAAAAATTGAGCCTTGGTGAGGCAGGTGGTTTTTTATTGTTATTACTAAGAATTCCAGATGGATAAGACAAAAGAATACAGAGTGCATAAACTCAAGGAAAATGCTAAATTACACTTTCATTTTAATACCTAAAAGTGTGTCAAAGTAGCCATTCCAATGTTTGCTTTTGAGAAAAAATGAGGCCAACTGGCTATGAAATAACTTTATAATTGTCCAAATGCCTGGAAGATGAACAATTCCATCTACAGTCTTTACAGTCATAAGCTTTTTCAGAATGTAAAGTGTAAGAATATAATATCATTTACTAGTAATGATAGAAAGAATATACTTTACTGATAGTATCTTATCTCAAAAGGAAAATCTGTTCTTCAGCTTTACAACCTCTGATTTTTTTGTTAATAATCTATTTCATCCAGAGTGTCTAAGACACTGTATTAGCCATGTCCAGCATTCCTGTTAATAAGAGAAACTTGTACAATTTTTTTTCTTGTTTCTTCACAAGAAAAAAATTGCTCCTTTGCTTGTGCCTACACCTTCATGATTCTGTTTTGATTCTGTGTTGTGTGGGCAGCTCCACTCCTACAGATGCTGAAGTACACACATTAAGAAAAGAATAAACCATTAATTTGTAAGTGTGTCCTCTCCATTGTGAAACACAAGAGGGTGTTGAATAATTGCATTTTTTACTTACTGTTTGCGGAGTAAATCCTAGTCTGCAAATGTCTTGTTACGTAGATTTTGCACCAAGGACTCTCACAGGGCTGTCTTATGGGAGAAGACAGCCAGCCACATCAGCCAGGTATTGGTGCAGTGGAGTAATGCAATCCTTAAATTCAGTGTAAGACCATGGTTTGCAAAACATGACTTTTCTGGTTTTTTCTCCTTTAGAGAATTCTTGGCACACTGAAGCTCTGTGTTGAGTGATGCACAGGCAAAAAAGGCCTCCTGGCTGTCCATAGCTCCTCCTTTTTGATTCAGGAGTAATCACTTTTACTAGATGTGTTCCCAAATATTTGGGTTCTTTTTTGCTGAGTCCACTTTCTGAGATGCTTTCCTTTTAATCCTTCCAAAAAATGATGGCTATTTAGGAAAAAAAATGAAGTTCTCTAATTAGGGAACAATTTCTTCTAAAAGCAACAGAGGAGCACCATTAGTTCTCCAACACTGTTGTGCATCTCTGTGAGGAAGCAGGAAATCACAGTCGTTTTTTTGTTTTTGTTTTTTTTTTTTTTGCAGAGGCCTGATGAGTTGTGTTTTGTTTGTTTATACAATAGCACTTCTATGGAGTTTAAAAGCAAAACTTCTATTTTTTATTCCTCCATACTTCAAGCACTGGGCATGGTGTGTACCTTGACCATTCTCCAAGAAGTTGGGTGAAATGGAGTATGTTAAGTTATGTCTTGAAGCATCCATTAAAATGACATTTCTGTCTTTCTCATCCCTTGATGTCAATGTGACATAATCCTGCCTCCAAATGTCTTTACACTGACTGTTCACTCTTTGGATCAGCTGTGCTTAAAATTTGCGAGCATCAGAAATGTACTGCACAGAATGCAAAGAATACATGGTGCAAACACTGCAGTGCTTGGATTTTCAAAATTAGTGTGTGTGTTTTTTACAGGTTGGAGATCTTCAGAGAAGTTACACAGCGGCTCAGAAGTCTGAAGAAGCATTTCCAGGCCATGTTGATACACAGCAGCTCATCAAACAGTTAAAGGAGCACTTTGCTATGCTCTGATGAGCAAATTTTTTATTACGTAAGAAGCTAGCCAGAGCAAATGTCCCATACACATTTTGAGAGCACCAGCTCAAAGTAGATGAACTATACTTTATGCATTCCTGTGGCAAAGCTTGTGTTACTTCGAGTAGCAAGAAAAGATTGAGTTTCAATTTCTTATAATGTTAAAAGATAACACTTATTCAGATGCAGCTTGAAAGCTTTGCAACTATGTACACAAGACATTACAGAAAATATTTTTTCTGACTTTTATGCAGAAAAAAACGGTTTTAAACATTCCCATGTGACAATCTGTGAATAAACTGAGTAAAAATACTTCCTAACTGGTTTTCAAGTTGGCTTTTGTTAGTATACTTTCTTACTGAATGTTAGGTTTTAAAATTAAAATACTTAAAAAGAATTTTAAATGCATATGTAAAGCAGAAATTCTTATATTCCTTGTACTGTATGAGTTAAATAAATTCAGTTTGTATGGTTTGTCTCATTTGTGTATGTAAGTTAAATTACATCCTTATTGCCATGAAAATCTGGGTTGATAGTCTTAACATTTTGAGAGACTCCACAGAACTGGTAGAAAATCACATAAATGCATGTGGTCCTCTCTGCCCAGGAGGGAGTTTATTCTGGATCTCAGTGAGGGAGACGGGCATTTAGAAGCTTGCAGAATTAAGAACTAATAGTTGAGAACAAGGCATTGATGGGGTGATTACATGTGCTACCACATAAGCACTGTTTCTAAATAAATATTTGGATCAATCTAACTACAGGAATACTACTACTAACAACTAATGAAGTCATACTTTGTGTTTTAGCTAAAAGGAATAAATTTACATGAATTCCAAACCTGACCTTTTTAAAAGACCTTTAAGAAATGTGGGATGTTAAGGCAATCTGGAATGGCACATCCTGAAACAGACCTTTGAAATCTTTTCATGTTTCTCTGATATATTAGGGGAATATCTTAGCTTAAGGGGCAACCCTAAACATGCTTATGAATCTTATGTATTTTTTTTTAGTATTTGTTATTTTTCCATCCTCATCTTCAGTGGTTGTAGCTGGTGAAAGTGGATGCTAGGGAACTTAGAGAAGCGTGCCCACAGGTTCCCCTACAGAGCATTCTGTAGGTGACAGAAACACTCATTAATTGCTGTCACATGGTGTGAAGTGCAAAAACATTATTGACTGAGTAGATGCAACATCTTTTGTGGAATTTTATTTTGTCCATTTTCATTTTATATTATGGGAAATTCATTGCAATCTATTTAAAAGGGAATCTTAGTTATCAGTAATTCTAATTAGTTAAGATTTTACTTGCTGCCAAAATGCAAGAATTTAGAGAAAAGTTCCATCCTTTGATCTGTGGTATTTATGTCTTTCCAGCTGTCATTACTAAACTTAGAGATGTCCCAGAAAAGAAAATTGTCTTAGCAGTTTAAACACAACTGTTGGGAATTTTTATTATTAAGTCGAAGTAATTTTCAAACTGCATAGTAAATAAGCCTATTTCTTTATGAACTGAAACAGAAATGGGTAATGCAACTCCAGTTTTTAATCCATTGTGGCTGCTTGTTAGTTCCTCATAGGTGCTTATAAGATGCCACTGAATGTTTTCACTGCTCAGGTTAATGATCTGAGTAAGTCTCTTTCTTCTAGAAAACAGTGTCCCTTACGACATGGACCCGACTTCATTATTCTTATTGGGGAATGTATGAAGATCAAAAGGGAAAAGGATTATGTGTGTTAAGGAATCCTTCACACCATATGCTTGCGCAAATCAGATGTTAAGAAAACTTCACCTTCTCCCCACCAAAAAATACAAAGTTCTAAACAAGGATTAAAACCTTTTTAGCTTCCTACTCTGCAGCATCTGCAAGCCATTCCAAATTTATCTTAGGTGGTGTATTTTGATTGCCCCAAAAGGCAGCAGCAATTTGCTTTGTTGATCTTTCGTGCCCCAAAGCAAGGGTCTGACAGTATATTTTTTCACAATTAGCACAGTACAAATGAAATCAAATGTGGTAATGAGCACAGCAACACAGTGCAACAGCAGATGAGTCAGCAGGCTGTTCATGCTGGAAGAATCTTTCGATTTCATTGTATGTTAATTCGGTGTGAGCCGCAGCAAGCAGGTGAGCCGGCAGCCCCTGGGGCAAAGCGCCTGCGGGTAACTGGGGGCGGCACCGCACAACACCGCGCACCGGAGCCGTGCTCAGCCCTGCAGCAGCATCCTGTCGGAGCGGAGCATTGCAAGCAGCACTTCTGTAACACAGAAACCATTTTTCCTCAGCTCCATGTATGTTTGGCCGGCATTTACAAAGCTTCTTCAGAGTAGAGAATAGAATACGGTTTTAAAAACCCACAATTTTTAAATCTACAGTGCTGATAGTTCCACAACAAAGCTGCCTGGAAGGAAGCTCGAAGCAGATGTCTGGGGGGTCTTGAAGTTTCTGTGTCCCTGCAGGAAAGGTCTGTACAGTTTATAGCTGTTGCCATCAGTTTTATCCTTCATGACCATCCTTCTTCCTGGGGTCTTTCTAATGGATGAATCCAATTAAAAGGTGATAATGTTAGGGTTAGATTATTAAAGGAATTTGATTTTTCTGCTAGATGTTATAGCCACAGCTGTTACAGCCACAAAACTGTGGGTGAAATTAATCATAATTCACACTTAAGGGTTGTGGATGATTTTGGCTGCAAAAAGCAGCTTCAAAAGTTGTACGGGATAGAGACAGTTTGCCATTAGGTGCCAGTTCAGTCAGTGTATGACTGAACAATTATCCAGTTTTGTTATTGCTGCTGCTGGTGGGTTTTTTCTTTGATTGCTTCTTCTCTTTGTAGACTAGGGGGAGAGATTTTTGGGTTATCCAGTCTTATCTCTGGTATGACATGTCAAGCTTTTAAAGCCAAGAGCTTCTTCTAATGAACTTATTTTGTACTTGAGTAGCCATTACCTGCTGGAACAGTATCAACTTTTGTGAAAGATTTTGAATTTAGTAGCTCTCACTACCTACCACCTCTTTATCTTCTTTCTGACGGATACTTTCAAGTTCATTCATGTCTTTTCAGGCTTAACACAGCCTCAATCAGTGGGTACTCGGATTGGGCCACTGTACTGCTATCCCACCAGCACAGGGAACAAGAGAGCACATGGCAAGTGTAGAAATGCAAAATGCCCCTTTCTCTGCAAATGAAAACAAAATTAAGTTTCTCTTTGTGTCTTAGAAGATGAATAAAGCAAAAGCTAAGAGAATTCGATATTCAAGTCATTTACAGTCTTGTATCTCCAGTCACTCTCCAGTAGCACTTGAATTCCTGTGCTGGTAAGGTGGTGTTACTAGATTCCCTGAATAGCAGAGTTTTTAGAGGTAGTGAGTGCTCAGAAGCTGTAAATACTCAGAAGCATCTGTAAGCAGGTTAAATCTGGATACCACAAAAGCAAATTTTGTTGCAAAATTATCAACTACACATACCCTGGATTACGCTGAGTAACTGAAGGGGCTGTACAAGTACTATATGTACTTTCATTCTGTTGATTACTTACAGCAATTGCTTAGTGCACAGCCTTCTCCTTGTGTTTCGTTTACTAAAAGGGCATAAAGATTTAGTTGAAAAAGATTTCCTGTTTAGATACTAAATCTGAATAAAATATGTAAAAAAAATCAAGTCAGTGAGTTTATTGTAAAAATCTCTTCCCAACACATAGTGCATTTTGTTAATTGTGTATAAGAATATATCAGCCCATACAAATGTGGGGGTTTCCTCCATTTCCTGCTTGCTTTTTGATAGGTATTTCTAGTGAAACCAATTATAGTGTGACAAAGATAAGTCTTGAAGCCATTAGAAATGAGACACAAGAAGAAACAGCAGGATGCAAACCTTGCTCAGCACTATGGAAAGGGCAAAGTCATTAAGAGCCAGGAAGCTTGGTTCCAGCAAGTAGACCACTCAATAGTTTCATCTCATTTTCAGCTTATTCAGTTTACATAACCATAAAGTAATTGCCAAGATTCTACATTTTAGCTTTGGTGTCATTTTATACTGCTATCAGTTCCATTTTTTTCTAAGTCTATATACTTTAATAATACCAAGCACTTCTAATGGTATTACACATGTTAACTAATTATCCTTTCCAGTAAGAAATTTAGATTATGGTAACCAAGGGTCATCCATCAAGAGACTGGACTAATGGTACATGAGAAACAACCCAAAAGCCAATTTAAAAGCAGCCCTGGACTATTTTTATTCCTGTGAATTGCCATAAACCAACAGTTCAGGCTTCAGATAAACCCACAGTGTTGTAAAGTTTGTGGTCACTGACTCTCTTTTGAATTGGTAGAACAAGAGAGATGCACATATCTGTCCTAGTTTTCAAGGATGTAATTGTTAGTTCTTCCAGAGATACTGATGGGGGAGGCCCAGTAGAAAAACTTTGAAAGCCCCTGACTTCTGCCTGCAATCCTGCAATGTCTGATGGATAGGCTTAACATGCTGTCTATAAGCATTAATTTATTAAGGCATTCAATGGTAGCTACTTGAATGAATGTAAGATTTTATATTCAATATAAATCCTGGGAAGGCAGGCTAATAAGCAGACAACTATATTTATCAAAAATCTTGGCAGTACTGATATGGCTGTCATTATTGCATATGTGGAAGGCATCCACTAATAGCCTGTGTCTTTAAGTAAGGAGTTACTGTAGACAGTGAAGGAAATAATTCTCCAAGAGTACCTTAGACCCCAGTCTAACAGGATACTTGGAAGGGTGGGTGGAATGGGAGATCCTGTTCTGCAGGGGTATCTGTATATTAGCAAAAAATAATTAATATAATAGTAAATAAAATGTGGCTACTTATAAATGACTGATACTATTTACACTTTTCAGCCACACTCCTGACAGTCTGCATAATCTTTATTAGCCAATGTGTATGTATTTATCAAACATGAACTTTTAAGCAATTACAAGTGAAATTCACAAATTTTTGAACCACTCGCATTATGTGGCAAGTCTCATACAGTCTACCAGAATACAACATCATCTAAAGGGAAAAAGTTAGACATAGTCAGCCATCTCAGAAAGTGACTCTAATTAAACAGAAGCTTCAGATGCTCCAATGCCTGTAAAATGAAAAAGACACCACTACCAGAATAGACACCTTTCCAGTTAGATCAAAACTTAAAATTCTTGAAAAAAAGCCTAAGTAATGACAGGTGATTCTGAAGGGAAAAAAGAGTTGTTTCTTAGGGTAGCCTATGGCTCATGTCACATCATCACCTGTAACTTCATATCATGTTATCTTGGTGAGCACTGCTGTGCTGCAACATAAGCCAATGACACATTGTAAAGTAACAGAAGTTGTAAGCAAAATCCCTTCAGGCTAAATATCTGTCATTTCTGGGAAAACATGGTAATTCAGGCACAAGTCTCTCGAATGAGAAAGAGTAAGAGGAAGCTGGAAAAGTCTTACTTAGATTGGAAACAATATTTTCATGTAGTACTAAAGGGCACCTTTGGGTCTCTTGGAGTTTATCCCATAACAACATAGCCAACTTTGTCAAGATTAGGTTCTGTTGCAGCTCAATATCATTTATAACAATGTGCAAACAGACAAACTTTACCCATGCAGGTCTGTTCAAGCACCCTGAGGAAAAACAAACACTCTTGTTATGTGGGATTCTAAGATGTACATACTATAAATAAATTCTCCTTTCTCTTCTGGAAGTCCCACTTTAGTTCAGGTTCAGAGCAGCACAGCAGGTAGTTTGACAGGCTTCAAATAGTTTCTGGTGTACCACAAATCTATTTGTCTTTAATGGATCCTCAGAGTGCCATGCTCCTGGGAGCAGTGCCATCCTTGTCTTCGTGACCATGGATATTTGAATGTCAGTGCTAGACATGGTCATAACATTTTCTGCCCCTTCAGGAGTTCATATCACCAGATATGGTGAATATAACAAATCTGTTTTAACAGTAGTAAAGGAGGTAAATGAGAGAAAGATGAGGGCTTCTTTCATGCTCTTTTCTCCGTGCATATCCATAGCAGGTGTCAGTGGTGTGCTTCCCATCACTTGATTATACCTGTATAGTAGAACAATTTTCTTTCATCAATCCTGATTTCAGGAGTTTGTACTAATGTTTTCATCTCTACTTAGATGACAAAACTGCTTCCAGCAGAGAAACCATAGATATAATAGCCCCTCATAGCTGCTGAGAAATACCAGCACTCTCAGGCTGAATGCATCTCACCAGGCAAGAAGTCAACCACCCTCTGGTGCTCCCAGCTGCAGTCAGATCTTCTCTCTTACATGGATAAGCTTCAAGGCAGATTTTGATTAAGCTTTAAGCAGCTAAAGGTACACATGATATAAACCTCAACAGACAGCCCAGGACCTTGTTTTAAGGCTTGTCTTACCCTTAAAATAAAGTTGTTAAGAGATGTGGATGCCCCAATGCTTGGCATATCTCCCAAAGGCTTGGAGGCTGCCACTTCCTTTGGCTGGCACGCTGCTGCCACTGAGGAAAGGAGAGAGCTGTCCCCCTCTCCTCCCTCTCTCTGGGAGTTACAGCCCAGCTGTGTGGCTGCACCAGGCTGACACATGACAGACAGCTAGTGTAAGAAATTCCTTCAGTTTCTGGAGCAATACTCGCAAAATTTGAGTTTTCTCTAAAAGTGACCTGAAAATGGGAACCATTCTGGTCTCTTTGAAATCCATCCTTGAACCAGACACTTGATCTGAGATGGTAAGTAACCTGGGAATTGCTAATGAATGATAAGTGAGGTTTCTCCTCTTTTCTCAGATTTTATGACCTAGTTTCATCCTTTCTCTTGGGATGTGTTCATCCTGCCTAGCTGCACTTGCACTCTCTGTGACTTCATGTTCTGTTTTCAGGCAATTTGGTCAATATGACTCCAAAATATTCTCTTCTTCTTCAAGCTGCTGAATGTGTAAGCCTGGCTTTTCCCAAAGAAATGCGCTCCTCAGACAGGCTTCATCTCTATCCACTCGAGCTGTCACCATGCCAGGGCCAGCTTTTCAACACAACTACCAATAACTCCGGAACTTGTTCAGATTTGCCATTTACTTGAAGAGAAATGAGAACAGTCCATTTTGCCTGGGCTTATCATCTGGAAGCTTTAGGTTTGTCCTGTGGATACATTTGGAAAGCAAATTAAATTTCATTTAATTGATCGTGCTGACTAACAGGAATTTCATCATTTTTCAGCCTGATAACCTGTATTTAATCTGATGTCCTTTTCCTGTGCTCTGGAGGTTGAGAAGACCACAGCTGTAGACATGAGCAGTATTTACTTTTATCTGTCTCAACTGCCTCCTGTTATAACACACTGGAAACTCCAGAACACTGAAAATATCTGCAGACTCTGAAATGTATGGTGAGGATAGAGATTGCTTAATCTTCCCTGGGTTCACAGCAGCCCTGTCGAATCACCCCAGCTAAGCATGAGATGTGCTATCTGGGCACCTGCCAGCCCCATCTCCTCCACAGTGCACGTTCACTGCAGCAGAGCAGCTGCCCAGCCAGCAAGCCAGCACAACCCTCACAAGCAGCAGACACTGGGGCTTCAGCGTGTGGTTCAGATTTACAGCCATGGGGCAATATTTTCCACAGGGCTTACTGGTATGTATGAGTTACACAGAGCTTCTTCCATGCCATTCCACTTTCTGTTTGACAGCTCTCATGCCTCCTTACATTGTGGCATACTGTCTCTGTGATTGTATCCTTTTTGTCACTCTCCTCCCTGGCATGGGACAGTCCAAAAGGAACAGGAGTTAAAACACTGGTACAGGGTGGAGTTCAGTGCAGTAGGCTTCAAAGATGCCAACAGGATGTGAAACAGGGCTTGTGTGAGCGAGGTGATGCAATCACAGCCACTGAGCTGCCAGGGGAGGAACGTTCATCCAAACTGCCTGATGCTTCTCAAGAGGCAGCACAAATACTGCTGAGGGTCAGTGAGGATTCCTGAACCTTGAAGAACTGCGTGAGGCTCCCCTAACAAGTTTTATTCATATTTGATAAAGAGTATCGGGGAGCGGTCACATGTTAGGATCACAAGATTTGGTCTAGTCATTAGAACAGAGACCTAGAAAGGGGAGGACAGACATCTGAGGTCCAGCTAGTACTCCCAGCTTCAGCACATTGTGCTCTTCTATGTCTCCATTTCCATACATGTAAAATAAGTCTAATGGAATTGTTGCTGCTATTATAATTATTATAAATGAATGCATTTTCTGTCAGCTGACCCCATTTTTCAATACTTCCACCCAGTGACCACTGATGTTTTCCCATGAATAATCCTCCCTAAGCAATGGTGAGAGGCAGTGTGCAGGGGGGTGACAGGACAGAATTCTTAAAGGATTTTGTCTTTGATTTCCCTCAGTAACACTCGCAAGCACTGAGAATAAAATCTGTGCATGAAGCTGGAGTGCTGCAGGCACACTGGGCTCTCAGAGCTTCTCCTCCTCTTGGACAAAGGCAACATCTTCCCTCGCCTGCCGTCACCTCCCATTAATGTCAGCAAAGTTCACTTGCTGCAGCTTTTGGAAGTGCAAAGCTAATGTGCTCTTGAGGAGGGAATGAGGCCATTTATTTGTCTAATAAGATAATGCTAACACCACAAATAGCAAAGTCGGGGTTCAGAAAATAGCATTTATTTTTGAATCGTGCAGGAGGTCCTCTTCATTTTATTTATTCACAGGGCTTGAATCAACAGCTGCCGCGACAAAGATATTTAACGAGAGCAAACACAAAGGAGGTTGTTCACCCTGGGCTCAAGATACAAACAGAGAAGAAAGAAGAAAATGTCAAATCTGCATAAACCCTGTATGGCTCCCTGGTGGGTATAAAAATACCTCTTTTGAATACCGTCTTGTAATTCCAAAAAGTTGAGGTAACCTTTTCTTATTTTCAGCAAATATTTCCCTTCTAATCTTAATATCATGCTTCACTTGCTCAAACTACAATCAAATCTCAAACCCACACCTCATTCTGTTGTTCAGATCTTACATCCATTCTATTTATTTAAAAAATATAAATGTTTTCTTGCCATATCTTTATTACAAAATACAGAAAATATAGGCTGTTTTTCACTCTGAAAATATGTAGTGCAGAATGGCAAAATAGTTGCTGGTGGAGTCAGAAAGCTTCTAAGAAGTGATTATAAATGCCTGATAAAGTAAATAAGATTGTTGCTAGAAAATGAGAAACAAATATAGGAAAAGAGCACACTGCCCCAGAGGGAAAACATGCTCCCTGAGTAACTTCTGCTTTCATAGGGACACAAGACTTTGTAAAGAAACAAAATAGTTTTGTGTCAAAGAAATTATTCAGATGGCCATTACTTGGCATAGACTTCTCTTCATTCTCTTCCACATACACACAGAGTAATAGTTGGCTGTTCATCAGATTATGAAGAATATCAGAATATTCATTAAATCTTCAGAGAACTTTGGCTGGAGCTCAGAGAGATAAAGAGAGCGTATCACCTCTGGAAGAAGAGGCCGGTAACCTGATAACCTGGTAACCACAAGGTTATTGTGAGGTTACTGGGGAGAAAAATAGAAGGCCCAAAGCCAAACTGGAACTTCATTTGGCTACTTCTGTTAAAGACAAGAAAAGAAAGTTCCTCCAAATACATCAACAGCAGAAAAATGGCCGAGGAGCTTCTCTATACTTTGTTGGATGCAGGGGATAGCATAGTGTCAGGATGAGGAAAACACTGAGGTACTCAATGCCTTCTTGCCTCAGTCCTCAATACAAACCCAGTTGTCCCCATCAAGTTAGTGATGGGGAGCTGGGTGGAGCTCCCATAATCCAGGAGGAAAAAGTTAGTGACCTGCTGTGCTAATTGGACACTCACAAGTCTATGGGCCCAGATAGGATGCAACCTAGAGGAATGAGGGAGCTGGCAAAAGAGCTTGCCAAGCCACTTTCAACCATTTACCAGCAGTCCTGGTGAAAAAAGAAAACAACTGTGAGAAGCCCCAGCTGACTGGAAGTTGGCAAATGTGATGCCCATCTATAAGAAGGGTGGAAGGAGGATCTGGGGAACTACAGGCCTGTCAGCCTGACCTCAGTGCCAGGGAAGGTTATGGAGCAGATCATCTTGAGTGCCATCACAAAGCAGGACAATCACGGCATCAGGTCCAGCCAATATGGATTTATAAAAGACAGGACCTGCTTGACCAAACTGATCTTCTGTGACAAGGTGACCCACTCAGTTGATGAGGGAAAGGCTGTGGATGTTTCAGTAAAGCCTTTGACACTCTTTCCCCAGAAGATCTAGTGCACCCTCAGTCAGTTTGCAGATGACACCAGTGTGGGTAGGAGTGTTCATCTGCTGGAGGGTAGGAAGGCTCTGCAGAGGGATTTATAGAGGCTGGATTGTTGGGCTGAGGATAACTGGTGGGATTCAGTAAGGCAAAGTGCCAGGCTCTGCACTTGGGTCACAACCACCCCATGCAGCACTACAGACTGGGGGAAGAGTGGCTTGAAAGCTGCTCAGCAGAAAGGGCCTTGGGGTTTCTGGTTAAGAGCAGCTGAACATAAGCCAGTGTGTGCCCAGGTGGCCAAGAAGGCCAGTGACATCCTGACCTGTATCAGCAATAGTGTGGCCAGCAGAGTAGTGATTGTCCCCCTGTATTTGGCACTAGGGGCTCTTAGTGAGGACTACTGTGTTCAGTTCTGGGCCCTGCACAACAAGACAATGAGGTGCTGGAGAGCGTGCCCAGAGAAGGGCACTGGAGCTGGTGAAGGGTCTAGAAAATGTTTTATGAGGAGTGGCTCAAGAGGCTCAGGGGAGACATTATTGCTCTCTATAACTATCTGAAAGAAGGTTGTAGTGAGTTGGGGGATAGTCTCTTCTGTCATGTTTCAAGTGAAATAACAAGAGGAAATTGCCTCAAGTTGCACCAGGGGAGGTTCAGATTAGATACTAAAAAAAAATTGTCACTGAAAGTGGTTAAGCGTTGGAATATGTTGCCCAGGAAGGTGGTGGGGTCATCATCTCTGGAAGTGTTCAAGAGACCTCTGGGTGTGGCATTTAGGTATGTGGTCTAGGAGTGATTATGGTGGTGCTGGTTTGATGGTTGGACTCAATGATCTTGAAGGCATCTTCCAACCTTGATTCATATAATCCATTTTATGGGCAGGTTTTGCAGCACACATAACCCTCAAGTCAATGGAAAGCTGACAACAATTTCCTGTGAAAAGGATGGTGATTTGAGGAAGGGAACTGTTTATTTAGTACAGCTATAACTTATGGTCAGAAAACAGAAAACCCTTTGTGAGAACTGGAGTTTCATCCATCAGCAGCTAGAGCCCTGACAGCTTTTCTATTGCTATATGAATAGCAAATCACCTGTTGTCACCATCTGGATCTCAGTTCCTGGAGGAAGCCTGCTGGCCCCAGGAGAATGTGGGCATTCATCATGACCATCCTCTCCCTGACACTCCCTGGGCCCCTCACAGACCGATGCTGGAGACAACTTCCATGCATCTCCTGCTGAATACAGTCAGAACAAGCCTCTGGAACAGCTTAAATAGCAGCAAGATGAGAGGGAAGCAACATAATTTGACAGGGAGATTTAAAATAGAACAGGTTCTTCCTACCTGCCTCTTTATCAAGAAAGCCCACTACTTTCTGGGGAAGTGTTTTAAATGCAGAAATTCATTGCCTCTTTGAAACGTGATCTGATAATAAACACAATTCTGGGAGAAGGAAGAAAGGCTCCCAGTTAAAGTGGAGAACCAAAAATAGCATTCTCTGCCTTCAGGATCTCACTGCTGCTCCCTGTGTGATGCAGTGAGCAGATGCAGAAGGTACCAACCACAGAGTACCTTCATCTGGGCCAGGGCAGTGATGTAAGGAAAGGTTGAGAAGTGTTTTTTCATAGAAGGATTGCCACTGCCCGATAAGGAACACAGTCATAGGATACCACAGGTACAGTGCAACTTGATTCAATTGCCCATGAGAAATAAAATAAGGCTGAAAGCTGGGAAAAGGAAATATCTGCCATTTCCAAACCCAAGCAGCACAGGGGAAAGGAGGGCAAGTCACGTTCTCCTGCATTCACAGGGCTCAGATTATCTTCTCATTAGGCTTCCCAAAATACTGCTTCCCACAGCACTCTGCAATGCAGTCTACAAAAGTGGAAGTAATCTGGGCTGCACAGTTGACTTCAGCTCTGCTAGAACACTTGTTATGTTATAAGGCTCATGTTATTGTCAGTGCGCCAGTAAATGTCATTGCTTTTTCTGGGAATATACCATGTCAGAAAATCATTTGGGGTAGGGTTTTAATTTTCCATTGGATTCAGCAGCAGTTGAATGCTTTCCTCAGCATGTGTTAGCAGATCAGACAAGTCCATCCTTCTGCTTCCCATCAGCACATGGCATAACAGCTTCCAGTCTCAGCAGCTGCAGCTCCTCCATCCATGAGTTAAATCAGCATTTGTGTTACGGCGTGTTTTTGCCACTGCTGTGCAGCACTATGGTTCTTCAGGTTTCAACAGCAGTGACAGGAATCCTCAGCATCCTGTCACAGCATTGCACTGTGGAATGTCTTTCTGGCAACTCCAAGTTTCAGGATGATGAGTTCAACAGCCCAGTCCCGTGGAGTTAGAGGTGCTGGGTCAGTACCCTGAGAAAATCTGAAGACCTCACTGGACCAGACTCCAACCAAACCCAGGACAGACAGACACATGGTCCCAGCTCCAGAAGCTAAAACTTGGAAAACCGACCCAGCCTGCCTACCTCACTTACCTGTTGGAATGTCCTCTGGGGAAAATTCCCTGGTATTACATAATTCTTAAACTCGTCGCATTTCAAAGTCTCAGCTCTTTGCTCATAAAACCAACATGGGCATAGTTCCTTCACCTACATGAAGTTGTGAAATGAATAATAAATGGATTTGAGTTCATTATCTGAGAGGAGCTATAGAAGTGTGACTTATTTTTAATAATGCATAAGTAATAATTTATTTAACATTTCTCTGTATTCCTCATCAGGTTCCTGAACCTGACTGCACTTTCCTGCTCCATCTGCAAGTTCTCTCATGAAAGCTGACAATAAGCTTCAAACTGTTTTGTTGATTTTTTATTTAATGGTAATGAGATACTGTGTCACAGTCATTAAGGTTTTGGCACCTGTTCTGTTAAAAAGTAGGATATCAAGTTTACATGGAACAGGATATGACAAGAAATAAAAAGAATCAAACAACTATTTGTAAACACCATTTGTTCAACCCAGTAACTAGAATTAGTCTTATTTCTCCACAGTGAGTTTATGCTGTCATGTAGCACATTTGTTTCAAGGCTATGGAGTCCGGATGGAATAAAATAGACAATTCAAACACTGAATGCTGTGTGCTGTTCTTTCTGCAGAATCAACCTGTGTTTCAAAATGACACAAAACTACAACAAATGTTTATTTAGATGCCATTCAACTATACAAAAGGAAAATATTTTTCCATGAGAAAAGAAATATAAAGAATATAAAAGAAATATAAAGAATATAAAAGAAATATAAATAATATAAGTAACAGTGTGTCCTCTCTATAATCTGCATTGCAGGGATACATGTCTGAAGTGAAGCAGGCAAATATTCAGAGGCTGAGGCTGGTGCAAGCTGGCAGGCTTTGCCAAGTCAAGCACACAAGCCCTGAGTCAGCCTCGCCTCCAAAATCAAGCAACTGTAAATAGAAAGCTGTTTGGATCTGTGATATTCTGGGTAATCTGGAGATTTCTGCCTTCTGTAATAGCAAGAAACATCCTGTAGATTTGGTTTCAAATGAAATCTGATCTTGTTCTCTCATTGATGGCAAATGGCAGACCCTGGGAAACACCAAGATCCCATTGGGTTTGAGGGAACTATGGCTTGCTGTTCCTGACACAAGCACAGGAGAGACTGGTGGACACCTAGGCTTTAAATCCAGGTGAGGAGAAGCATGGGTGCCATTTCTTGGTTTAACCTTCCTCAAGAAGATGCATTCACTAGGGGTGTTTGTATCTCCATGACTTTTGCTTGGCAGCACTCAAAATAGCTAAGAAGCTGCAGCTTTTAAGGGAAGCAGTGCCAGAGTCCAAGAAAGAAGCAACTAAAAGAGCTTTCAGTTACTGGGAGACACGTGTTCAAGCTGCTGTTTGCAGAAAAGGTATCTCACTATCCTCTGTCAAAGACTTTGAAGCAGAAAGACACCTTACCTGGGTTTCAGCCTCCCTATTAATGCTCTGGTTAAACAGGGAAAAGGAACAAGGAAAGGAGGATAA
This sequence comes from Vidua macroura, assembly GCF_024509145.1. Taxonomy (NCBI): domain Eukaryota; kingdom Metazoa; phylum Chordata; class Aves; order Passeriformes; family Viduidae; genus Vidua; species Vidua macroura. Next base: position 17,470,959 of record NC_071576.1, on the reverse strand, counting down.
AGCAGTACAGCCAAACTTCATGAGATTACTCAAATTGGTGTGAGAAGCTGTTCAGAGGAATCACTTACTGAGGTTGATGTAATAATGTGACAGGAGCTGTTAAGAAAATGATTGTGTTACAAATATATTGTGTGAAAGGATAATGCTTTTGAAAATATGTTCTAAGCAAGACTTTGAAGCTTATAAATTGTTTAGAGCACAACTGCAGTGCTGGAAATAGGAAAAGCAAACCACTGACTGAAGCACTGAAGGTTGCACTGGAAATCATTGGAAAGTAATTTTTATCTATTTACTTGTAGGAGCAAAGCAATTGACAGTGTTCTGTGTAGCTTTCAACTGGGGAGGGATTTTTCTTTATCTGGACTCAGGGAAGGCATCAGTTCTGTCATTAAATCTCCAGGCTGGACATATGGACTTGCTGCTTCCACCTTTTTTCGTGTCCCCCAAAAGGACTGCAACCACCTTTCTCTGTTTCTGTGCTCTTCCTTGCCTTTATCCATAACAGGCACTTCTTCCACAGCTCAGGAAGCACCATGCTGTATTAGTCAAGGGGTATAGCCTTTCACACCTGGCTCCTGAGTGGCAACCTAATGACAAATAAAAAATAATGATAATTGAAAAATAAAATTTTAAAAAGGTGATAGAAAAATAGCCTAGAAAAAAAAAAGAAAATAAAAGAAAAAAGAAAATAGCAGCTGTTGCCTTAAGAGTATTTTTCTTCCATGTAAATGTAATCAGAGCTGCAACACTGTGCTCCCTGGTAGTCTCCAGACACTGGTAACTAAACCCAGGTATATAACCCCGCCCTTGGTTCTGCCAGGGATGGCAGAGGACTAAGCAAGGGTCAAAAGTTTATGAGAGGCTGTGGCTGCGCTGGCACGTGGAGGGGAGCACGTTCCCGCCGCACACCCGGCGCTACACGCGCTCCGAAGGTCACTGAGGCGCCCGGCTGAGCGCTGCCCGGCGGCTGAGCCCGAGCGGGGGCAGCGGCGCCGGCAAGGCAGAGCGCGAAAGCGGCGAGCACAGACCAGATGGGGCTTCTGCGGGAAACGGGCTGGTGGAGACGGGAGGACACGGAGCTGGGGAATGGAGAGAGGTGTGATGGCAGAGGAGCATCACAGGCTGGGTAGACAAGATTGGTGTCACACAGGCAGATGTTATGCTTGGCAGGGCGGAGCAGGAGACTTGATAAGTCCCCCAAGACTGGGAGAAGGTCAGTAGCACAGAGATTATCCTACTAACAATATTTCTTAAGTAATTGCTTCCTGTCTGCAATCCTTTTGGAAAGGAATAAAGAGAGTATGACGCAAGGAAGCAAGCTGCACAGTAGCTGCTGTACCATGAGAAGGGAACCACTGTTCTCAGCTGCTTTTGGGTCCAGAGAGAAACACCCCACACCAAAGACAGTACCTGTTTAAATGCTAAGACAAAACCAGGCAGCTGGGCCTTGTCTGTCTGCAGCAACCCACAGGCTGTGACCTCCAGGAGGCATCTCCAGCTGAGCCAGACACTCTCTTCATGCTCAACGCCACTGACTGCAATGGTGAGATGAAGACAGGATGCATCTGGAAAGGCATCCCCCTCTCCTGTAAAGAGACTATACAGAAATGACCAGTTTTGTCCCACTCTTGGTTTTATACTTCCTTACCTCCAAGCAAATGCAGTGCGAGCTGGAGGTGTCAGCCCATGACACTGATATCACCCTTTCTTTGTGCTTTAAGTCTTAGGTATAAGAGACTTGCAGAAGAATCGAAGTCTTCACTATGTTGAAAAGAATTTCAGTCTCATCTTTGGCTTCATTTCCTGTGGTATTAAATAAATCTTCCTGCTAATACCAGAGGAGCAATGGAAGGCAGAATCTGCATTATGTGTATCTAAGGGAAGAAAAGGAAGATTAGCTATCGACCCAATTGATCTCAGCGTTATTGTTTCACAGCTAGCAGGCTCCATCAGCACATAATTGCCTTCAATATGGAAGAGCCCTTGACTCAGCTGAGACTGGTACTCCCTGTGCTGGGTATGAGACAGTCCTTGTCCTCATGAGTCATCTAAGTGGATAAAACAGTTCAGAAAGACAGGGAACAAGCAGATCCCTGAGCACCAGTACTAGACAGACCTTATTTCCCAAGGATATCTTTTTCTAATGTGATTGGTTTTTTTGTCACCTTCTACAAAGTGACCTTGTAGACAAAAGTGCACTCACATTGTACTATTACAAAAAAAACCCCAACCCTTTGAAAAGGCTGACAGCTTACTGCATGGACACCAAAAACGAGTCTTTGCAGATCAGGACAGAACAGAAGGTAGAGTGCTAAATTCTTTCAGTTACAGACCACTCAGTTTGATGGAAAAATGAAGGGAAAAAAAGACAAAACACAGACTCCAAATCCTCTTCAGCTCTGAAGGAAACTATCACTCACTGAAAACTGATCTTTTAATCTTTACTTTGTCCAAGTCCAAGAGAATAATTCTGGAGTTGCTGAAAGTGCAGTAAATACAATACAGACTCAGATAAAAGCACTGGATGTTGGTGATAACTAATTTCACTCTTAGTCATTTCTATGGGCTTCCTTTGCTGAAATGATGTAGGCTGCACTCAGTTAAAGAACCACTTCCATGAAAAATTATATTTTTTATAAATATATCATAATATTTACAAATATAAAAAACATAATTTGTTATAAATACTCGATACTAGACTCTCCAGCATTTTGTAGCAAACACCAATCTCTTATGTACCACAGTATAATGCTTGTAAATGTGTTATCAGCAGTTATCACTTTTAGGCGCTAGATATTTCAGTTTTGGGATCACATGGGGTATTTAAATGATTCTCAGGCACCAGAGTGAGGACCACTGTACCAATGCTTGTGATTAGATCAGGGATATCAATGAAAAGAGAGAGAAAGAAAGGTCTTTGGCTCAAGTACAGCCGCACTAAGCAGACCTGCAGTGTTGGGGCTGGAGTGCAAGCACAGGCTTTAGCACCTGCCAGCAATGCTGCACGGTGCCTCCAAGGGCAAACACAGCTGGGTGGGATTAATGGTGAACCCCCCTGAGCCAGGGACCTGTGTCCCACCCACACAGCCAAAAAAGCCCCCTGGGACCTCCCATGCTTGCAGCATTCATGGTAATACCTAGATTAAAATATAAGATACACCACGATGAGGGCATGGTAAGTCTTCTTGGCCATTATTAAATGTCTAAACCTGAAGAATATGTGCTTTCTGACAATTTTACACCAGGTAGGGACTTTCTTTTTTTGAGACCATTTTGAGATTTTTGCATGATTAAAACAATTAAATATTACTTTCTGTACCTTGTAATGACCAGGGGTGCAGCCTGTAGTTCACAGATCCCATGACATTGAAGTCTCAGTGATCTGCATGCCTCAATTTCTCTGCCTGTGAAATAGAGCTGAATATAGCTGGGTCCATTTGGAAATTTCATTCCTTTTAACTGAAATTACTTGAAGATTTTCCAAGCAAGCCTTACAAGTATCAAATTTTTGAAAATTCAAAATTTAAAAAGTGTAAAATAAAATAGAGTAAAATGAACCAAATCCTCAGCTTCCTTTTGTCAGCATGTCAAGTTTAATCGTGAAGCATCGGCAGCACTTTACCATACTTACATAACAATGTGTTTATTAATTTATCCAGCAGGCTAACTCATGTTCCCACTGAGGAATACATAATCCTTAGCTATTATTTAGAACCTTTCATCCACAGATGTCAAAATACATTACAAATGCTGCAGTGTGTTTTGTCAATGCATAACTTTTATTAACATCAGTGGAAAAAGGACTAAGCCAAATATGTTTCCTTGGAATAAATATTTATTAAGAAATTACCTTGTTTGTTCCACATCACTGTCTTTCAAACATGAGTGTCATCACAGTATTCACTATTTACCCTTGGCCAGTGACTCATCCCTGCTCCGAAGGCGCTCTCAGAGGCCAGCAGTGATCTTGGTGAGAGCACAGGGAGCACTGGAGGAGTGACTGTATCTGCTGCCCCTCTCCGCTGACCGCAGCCTGCGCAGCAAACAAAAGCGCAGACGGAAATTAATCACACAATTGCATTAGTGCCCTCTGAACCAGCACACTCAGCTAGTCCTCCACTGAACTCTGCTGTACTGAAAAGACCTTCAGCTGGATTATGCTTAAGCAGAAGCATTAACATTGAGTGCAAAGCAACACCCTGTTCCCTCCCACACAGACTCTCTGTAACCTGACATTGCTGCAGAGCCTCTGCTGTGATGGCAGCGCCTCTGAATGCTGCAACATGAAATAGTTTGGGGTTCATATGCCTTCTTTTAGATCAGTATCTGAGAGCCAACAGGCAGCTCACTGGCTGAGAGGACAGGTCAGTGGCGAGCAGCTGACCCAGCAGCATGAATCCCCTCCCCCATCATTGCTGTGCAATCACTTGGTGCTGCTATTTCTGCCCAGCTGGTGAAAATACACCTCACAGCCTCATGAAGCCCAGAGGATTAGCCTCTTGCCCTGCCTTGGTGTCAGGATGAGGGCAGCTGGCCCTTTATGTACTCTGTTGGGAATTCCCACATGGTATTTTTGCTGCTATCTTCCCCATCCTCTGGATGCAAGACCTGGCTGGCTTTACTAGATTGGTTCTGCTGAGGTGCACTGGGACTCTGAAACACCTCCCAGAAGGATTCCTGCTAGACAGTAAGTTGAAGAGGAGAATCCTCCAAGGCAGAAATGTTGAGAAGGGGTGACAGAAATCTAATTTTCACCCCTGAAAGGCATTTCAATGCAAACCTGGCATTCAAAGCTCAGCATCCCCTTTGGATGTAAACATCTGAGCCATCCTTTTCAGAACAGGCAGTGGACTTTTCTTTTAAAGCACAGACAATACTAAAATTGTTATTACAATCTCTAGAAAATGTGGATGATTCCTCCCCATTCTTCAGTCAGCAAAACTGCTACTGGTTTGACATTTAATCAACCTAAATTTTATCCTGCCCTCAGGGCAGCAGTTATCTGTACTAGCTCTGCCAGGCAGTGGATGCATGGTTCATGGGGATTAAACTGAAGAGATTCTGATTTCTAATCCAAGTGCAGAAGTGAGATAAGCATGGAGATGTACAGCCATGTACCAAGGAAGTTATTTTAGGCATGGGCAGTAGCCGAACATCAAAAACCTCAGTAGCAAGAGCTTAGGGGCTTGTGACTTTTGTGTGTGCAGGACACAGGCAATGGTTGTGGGGCTCTTGAACTTGAATGCTGCTGTCGTTGTGAGAATGTGGGCTGGCTCACTGGGCTGCAGCTCAGCAATGCAGACTCGAGGAGCTCAGCTCAGGTGTGAAGCACAGGGCTGTTTTTTTTGAACCATAATGAATCACTAAAGTCGCTGTGTAAACTTATTTGATGGAGCCAGAATTCTGTTTAATGATAGATTTTTTGCAACTTCTCTATTGTGAAGGAAAGACTGATCTCTGAAAACCGCATGTCACAAGGGTGTCTGGTGTCAGCTACAGCAGAACGAGATTTGATTCAGTTCTAAAACTTTCTTTGCACTGCAGATTTTGAAGGTGCAATAAAGAAAGTGCAACACAAGTCAGCAGTCTGTTAGTCAAATGCTTTTGATCCCTATTTAAATGCAGTTTCAGCCTAAATCAGTGTTGACCTACAAAAGGTGGTTTATTTCAGCAACAGGTTTATCTGTTTATTAATAGAGAAACTCACAAATGAGGCAAGCAAATGTAGCTGCAGTGAGACCAACATATTCGATTTTACTCATGATATTCCGTGTTGCCTTTGAAAAATTTTAAAGCAGTGTAACTGGGCCTCTGGAGCTTGCCAGCTCTTATTAACCTTGATCAGCAGGCAGGCAGGCAGAACTAAGAGGCCCTCATGATTCAATGTGGCAGAATCTGACCTCTGTGTTTGCCTCCTGTGCAAATTCATGCAGAACAAATTAATGCTTGAATGCTGCATCTCTACTAGAGACATGGAATTCCAACCACAGCCAATTCTTCCTGGGCTGTTCCCAGAGCCCAAAGCCCAGAGCAGGAATATACAAGCCAAAAGTGCAAACCCCACCTGAGCCAGGCACCCTGGGTCTGTAGGAAACTTGTGGTCAATGGGCACTGACTGTGGCCAGAAAGGGAGCTTGGCTGTAGCTACACAGCAGCAGAGATGGGGTATCAGAGGTTGTGCAAAGGGCAGAGGGTGGCTGCAGGAGGGAGAGGGCTGGAACACCTCCTCTCTTTGCAGGAGGGCAGAGGGACACGCACAGGGAAGCGCCTGACACCATCCCCACCATCCCTGAAGGGGCCCAGAGGAGCTGCCTGAAAGAGCTGGTGTCTGGAAAAGAGCCCCTTCAGCACCAGAATGAATCAGGGGCCCAGCGGCACAGGCTGGTCCATGGCACAGCAATGTGGGGCTGGGAGCCAGCTGCAGCGAGGGGCAGCAGGCAGCCAGCAGCACCAGCCACAGAACACGAGTCCTGCCAGCCCTGACATCTCTCCAGAGAGAAGTGAATAAAACAAAATAAAAAGTGTCTCCCTGTGATTCAGTCCTTGACTTGTCCTAAAATAAACAATTCTCTAAGGCTCACATATCACACATTAGAAAAGCCCCCGCCAACAAAAAAGCATATATTTGTCTCCCTTGAATTCTCCACTATGCTTTCCACAACTAAAACCTGGAATAAATTTTCACTGCTTTTCTTTTGTGAACAATAAATCCCTTCCTAAAAATATATAAACACAAAATGGGCAGCACTTTTTAGAAAAGGGTTTTTAAAAATTATTATTATTATTATTATTATTGTTATTATTATTACTATTATTATTATTATTATTATTATTATTATTATTATTATTATTAATAGTATTTTCTGCATTGTATTTCACATGACATTATCATAATGAATTCAATCCCATATGAAACTGTGGCATTTCATACTTACCTCTAGGGTGTGCCTGCTTATTTTAAATCAACTTACTCTTTTTTAGGTTTTCATGTTAAAGTGGGAGCTAAGGTTTTCTTTGATTGACTGACTTTTCTGACTGAGCATATTAACGCTCCAGATTGACCTGAAGATTAAAAAATAAAATATAATCATATTTCTGGAACTATGAAACATCTTTACTTGTTGCACAGTTTTTAATGTTTTATACAGAAAGGCATAAACCTGTAATTTTTTCTAATTAATCATTGTTTCTGCTATATATATTTTAATTATAAAACATGTCAGAGAGATGATCTTAAGATATAAATGGAGAGAAAAAATGTTTTTTGTCTTTAATTAAGAACATTTTTTTAAGAATTTATACAATGGTAATGCCAAGGGGTCCACATTTGTACTTGATGATACTAGAAGCTGTACAAATAACAAGGTAGAATCAAACCCTGTAGAGAAAGAAGACTTAAAAATAGGGCTTATTAAGGAGCAGGAGAGACATGAAATTGTTTTTGAAATTGTGACCTTCACACTTTCCAGTATGCCGCACTTTTTTCTTTTTTTGCCCTTTTCCTCACTTTGCCCTTTTTTAAGAGTAGCTCCCAATCAGCTCAGGTTTTGGGGAGAATTAACACCTGCATCAGGAGCCTCTGCAAAGACAGGAATATGTGCAGAAAACTTACAGTCACAGCTGAAAAATAGGACAAGCTGGGTAATATATTCACCATCTGTGGTACAAATAGAAAAGACTGAAGACCACATCTAAATTTTCTGCCTGAAAATGACCGTGGGCGAGCATTTGGCTCACGTTTAAATGCAGTATCATGAGCTTTCTTCCTCCTCCTCCTCCTCCTCCTCCTCTTCTTTCTCCCCAGGTAAAAGCTATCAGCTGGTGCTGCTGGTTATCTGTGCTGCTCCCACATCCCAGTCAGTGACCTCCATATGATCAGGCTGTCCTTCACTTTTCACCATGCACTTGCATTTCACCCCTCCTGCTTCCTTACCTGGGGCCTGGGACATGGTCCCAGTGGGCTGGAGCACCTGCACAGGGCCAGCAGATAGAACCTGGGACCTCTGGGAGACCAAGGGACATCCTCTAAAGCATCATGGCCAACTCTGGGTTCCTGAATTTGGGCAATGACTGCCACGCTGTCTTGAAACAGCTGTGCGATTTCCTGCTGTTTTTTATCCAGATGCCATGTTTTATCCAGAGATGGCTGCAGCTTGATTCTGAATGGGCTGAATCCCAGCACCTCACACAGACAAGTATCTGCCAAACCCTTCTTTCTCATTCATTTGCAAGCTGGCACAGCACCTGCATCACTGACTTGGTATCTCTGTTTGAAAATCAGAATTTCCAATTTCCACAGAGACAATTGTTAGAAATACTTATTTATTGATTATTCTCTTATTTATCTGACATTCCTTGTAATTATCTCATCCTATACTTATTTATTTCCTTTTTCTTTAGTTGTAAGTGTAATTAGCAACAAACCTGCTAGCAACACCTTAATGTTTCTCTGGGTATTGGAAAGAATAAAATGCTCCAATTCCTAAAGAAATCCTGGCACCACTTATGTAACTGCTACTACAGATGGCAATATATGTAACTTGCCAAGACCACAAGTAACTTAATTTTTTTTAAATTAGTAATTCTAGCATGGGTCTGAGCTGTCATGCCTGACTGGCAGATTGTAGCCCAGTGTTTTCCATCAGAGGATAAGACTGGGTTTCTCTGATGTTTATAGAACATTACTATTTTATGTCTATCCAAACCCTTTCATATCTGGTCTTCAAAGCAGCCAGTCTGTAAGAGCAGTCCAGGGTTAAGATATCCAAGTGCTCTGCACACAGCATGGAAAATGGGAATGGGATTAGAAAATCTAGTCTGGGATGATCAAGAAAACATTTAAGACCCAGTAGCATGTGTATATAGAGCTATACCACAAATGCAAGTAACTTCAAAATGAATTAGAGCTCTTTGCATAATAATTACATTTGCACAGTGATGAATTAGAGCATGTTTTTCAATGATAATTTTTGTCGTAGTTTCACCCCAGCTGCCAACCAAGCCCCACAGAGACACTCACTCACTACCATACCAACAGGACTGGGGAGAGAATTAGAAGGATAAAAGCTGGAAAACTCATGGGTTGAGATAAAGACAGTTTAGTAGGGAAAGCAAAAGCCACACACACAAGCAAAGCACAACAAGGAATTCATTCAGTTGTTCCCATGGGCAGGCAGGTGTTCAGCCATCTCCAGGAGAGCAGGGCCCTGTCACATGTAATGGTGACTTGGGAAGACAAACGCCATCACTCCAAATGTCCCCCACCACCCTTCTTCTTCCCCTCACTTTATGTTCTGAGCGTGATGCCATATGATCTGGAATATCCCTTTGGTCATTTTGGGTCACCTGTCCCAGCTGTGTCTCCTCCCAACCTCCCACACAGCCCCAACTTCCCAGCCTGCATTGTAGTAGGAAAGCAGAAAAAACCTTGGCTCTGTGTAAACCCTGTCCAACCATAACAAAAACATCTGTGTATTATTAGCACTGTGCTCAGCCAAATCCAAAACACAGCTCCATATTAGCTATTGTGAAGAAAATTAACTCTACCCCAGCCAAAACCCGCACATTGTGCCCCTTATTCCATTCCATTCACATCCTACTCAGGTCCCACACCATTCAATACAACTTCATTAACCATCCCCATCCTTGCCATTCTTTGATAATCAACAACTTTGACAACCTTTCAGCAGCTCTCATAAGATCATTGTGAATTTCCTCAACAGATGATGAAGTCAGGTGGAGACATAGATCACAACTAGTATTCATTAGAGCATCTTTTCTCAATCAAGCTGTTATGCTGAATGGAATCCAGCTGTTATTATGGAGACCAGACAGCCATCACTGAGGACATTCAATTTCTCCCTTGGGTGTTGACACATGCTCCCAGGTAACTGGGAGCAGCATCTGCTTCCTCAAACACAAAGACACGAGACACTAGTGGGATCAGCAAAGTGCTTGGGGTCCCTTGTTTCACGAGGTGCCTGTTTAAGCCCGTAGTTTTTGTCTGCAAATAGCAGTCACTGCCTTTTCAGATGTGCTCTGAGTTATACACCATGGTATGTATCAGATGCACTCACTGGTGGCTTTAGACAGATTCAGCAGCCTTTTTGTGCCCTGAGTTGATTGGTAGTGTAGCCAGTCACGGTAAGAAGCTTTCCTATCTACATGCCCACAGAGTTTCAGTGTTTTCAGATGTTGGCAATTGAAGGTTGCCATAATCTAGATGCATGAGGAAGTAGAGATCATGTTCCTCCTGTAATCTCTATATTTCCTTGATTTTGCCTACCTAAAATCAAAATCCTTCTGTTCTCCTAGCTGAAGGAGTGTATTTTGGCAGGGAATGTAAATTGCATTTTTGTCTTTGGTTGGGCAGGCTTAAAATAACTGTCAGCCTTAGTTCTTTCGGAGACTGGATAGCGTGGGTATTTATAGTAAAACTGATTTGATGGGTTAAGACTGAAAAATTAGAATCTATATTACATTTCAAAATATTACTGTACAATTCTGAGATGCTGCCATGGAGACTGCATCATTACTCTCCTTTACATGTGCATTCAGTCACTAGGTCTCCTCAGGCTTTCAGAGCAATTCTGCCACAACCCTCTTCCAGCTTCCAACTATGAAGCCTCAATTCATTCTTCAATGTAAAATAATCATCAGAGCCATTGCAGCAGCCTAACATTAGCTCTCCAATGGCTCCCCTTCTTTGTCCTTCCCCTGCTCTGAACCTAGTGGTCATGATTAGAAAAATGCCAACTTTCTTCCATGACCTCCAGAGCACAAAACAAGGGCTGGCAGCAGGGAGCTGCACAGCGAGTCATGCACACTGCCTGGAGAGGCAAATACACGGGGCCTGAGGACAGCAGGAGACCCCCATTTTTTGTATTTTCCAATCTCGCTGCAATTTCTCCAGAGTTTCCAGGCTCTGAAATTTTGCAGAGTCTGGAAATAATTTCATGTGATAAGGGCAGGTACAATCTTCTTTGTTTGAGCAATATTCACCCTTGCTTTCTGGTGAGGTCTTACACACCATCAAGCAAGAGTAAGACATAACATAAAAACATACAACCTAGAAGTTACTGAAATACAAAACTATACAATAATGTAAATCAATGGGATTATGGCTCTAATACTGCTGGTGACCTCAACAGTGATTGGGTTAATCACCTACAGCTCTTTATCTCAATGTGTTTCCCAAGCATTTTATTTTTGAAAGGTACCCTCTTAGCCCAGTTTTCAGAAAATTTATTTTTTGCAATGGTTTAGCATTATGGTTTAAGAAGTTAGTGCAAATCTCTCAGTATCTGTGGACAGGCCATGAAGCTTTTGATTTTATACCGGCCACGTTAAATATTCTGGTAGAACTGCCTAAGTCAGTGGGAATGGCCTTGCACACCCTGCAGTGTGTGCATGCTTCCCACACTCACTGCTGGGCTGTCTCTGAAGCACTCAGCTGTGCATCAGCCCTCAACAGCCCAACGTGAGTTTCTGATGCAATGGCAGTGGTGGTGCCCTGTAAGAAAACCCTGTCCTCAAGCCGGCACAAAAATAACAATTTGCTATTAAATGAAGGTTCTTCAGGGAATTTGGTCATTTGCCTAACTGCAGGCAAAAGAGAGGATTTAATAACTGCACCAGTTGTTGCCTGAGCATCCAGTGTACGCACATCTCTGTGCTGGGGAGTGGCAATGCTGTGTCAGTTGTTTTCACGCTGTGCAACATCATGTCAGGCAGCACACGCTGATGTGACCTGATGCAGTAGGTAATAAGATCTATGCCAAGTTACTGAATAGAAGGGGACTATTTTAACATGCTGAACACTGTTGTCATGTTGGGCAGGTTTCTAAATGCTTTTGTCGGCAAACAAAGCATTGTCTATATGTATGTTTTTTATACAAAAAAAAAAAAGGAAGTAGCTGGCAATTACTGCCATGGCACTGGAGATTATCACCTCTCCTTATGGGGTCAGTTGCCCAAGTGCCTGTATTCTGTATTTATGGTTTTGTCTGGAACCCCTAGCTTAGAACTGAGTCACCAAGAGAGACCTCATGAATCATCACAAGTGAAGAACAAGGCAGCCAGAGCGGCAATGAGCCATCACATTATATCTTCCTTCTTCATTCCTAGCCGGTGGATGTATAGGGAGCATGAGATAGGAATCTCAATGTATTCAGTTGCATTTTGTGCATGAAAATCCCAAAGGAGCCATCTTCTACAGCACAGTTAGGAGATGGAAACTCTTGCTCTTTGGGTGTGTCTTGCACATATGTTGCTTTTGAACTAGGACTGCAGAGCAAGCACATATAACATGCTTGAAAAGGGATATTATGAAAATGTGGACTGATGTCCTATTTGTACATTACCACTTCCTTCAGTATAGCAATCTGGAGTACAGATTAATTCTGGAGAGGACAGAATACCTGCGCTTCCAGCTTTTGGAGATGTTGATCCTCTGGTCTGCCACATCTGTTTTGTTTATGCAGTGTCTCACTGGCATTGAACAACTTCATTGTCCCACTGCAGTGGGATTTTGTAAACATTTTCAGAAACCATCCACATACCTTCAGTATGATTAACAAAACCAATACCTGAGAAAAAGTTTGCTTCTAGCTGCTTCTTGGCAGAAGGAGGAGCATGCTGGGTAGTATTCAGAGCATGAATGCAGCGTGGTCACATTCCAAATTCAACCACATGCACCCAACACACTCAATGTGCAGTGCAGTTTTAATTTTTTTTGGCTTTGACGCACTTTTTACACAAACAGAAAAAACCTGACCCTCTCTCATGCCCAGATGAGAAAAAGAACAAATTCTGCTTAGATGAAGCACATTGACATGATGAACCCATTGCTGTCAGCCCTGCAACTCTGGGGACTGCGGGGGATTCCTCACTTGCACTTTTTGCCTAGAATTTAGTAGTCATTCTTAGCACAGACATTCTAGCACAGTTCAGAGACTCAGCAAATTTCACAAGATATCATCTCCAGAGCAGCTGAGAGGAAATCCACCCACAAAACTCTGGCCCAACATCTCTCCCAGCTGACGAGATGCATTAATTTGTTCTGAAACCCCAGAGGCCAAAGTAGGAGGACATCAAAGTCGACAGTGCTGCTTCAGTACTGACCCAACAGCTCAAGCCCTGATGCAAATCCCATCAAATCAACTCTAGCAAAATACATGTCTCTTTATAGAAGGTACACATTCTGAAAATAAGTCCCTGTCTGCAGGCATATCCAGAAATTATGCCTGTTTACTTGGGCAGAAGAGTGATTGTGGAATCACAGGGACACAACATTACTAGTGATAAGTATCAAAATAATTTGCATCCTACATATGTCATTGCTAAAAAATGTATCCCTGTTATTTCCTTTAATGCTATCTTGCACATGGACACAGCTGCTATTTCTTCTCTTGGACTGTATTGCAAGGTCAGGGAAATCACCAAACACAAGGAGCTCAGGACATGACACCTTTCTTGATTTCCTGCTCAAAAGAAAGCTCTAGGGCATCTAAGAAAGATCTGCTCCTGCTGAGCTTTTGCTACTGTTGTCAGATAGTCTAAAAAAACTCTTTGTAGCTTTGAATTATGATCATCAAGAAAAAAGTACTGCCTAAAGCTGCAACTTTATGATGATGGGTACTGGTGCTGTGCTGAAGTGCTTCCACATGCTTCAAGAAATACACTTAAACTCACCTTTTCTTCTGGGTAAAGTATAAAGAATATTCAATATTTGTTTCTGGAATTCCATCTACACCAGTGCCTTTTTCCACCATAGCATCATACTTCATCTGTGCTGCAAAGGGAAGAGGAAGCTTTTGTGTGGCAGCCATGAACTGCCCAACATATGCACATTACTGTGCATGTTCCATAGATTCAGAATGAGCAAGACATTTTCTCCATAACTTCAAACATCAGGAAAACTGTTCAAAATTTTCTGCTGATAAAGAAAACCTCTGTGAAGTATACATGAAAGCTGGTATGGCTTCTCCAGGTTAGCACATCATGCTCAGTGTCCCTTTAGAGTACAGAAAGCAACAGTCCCCACTGCCAACCTCTTCACCTCCTGGAGAACAACAGGGCTGAAAAACGACTGCAGTCTAACTAGAGCAGCTAACTCCTTTCTTCTTCCTTCTTTCATGGGTATTTTCCCTTAAAAAAGCAGAGAGGATTTTACATTTGATCATCCTCATGAGACAGTCTTTGAAATAGGAACAATATTTTTCTTAATGTGATTGTATAACATTATCATGACTTGAATATTTTTGACAATGAAATAAGCTTACCTAACAAAGTGGATGCTGTGTTGACTCTTCTTTCCTCCTTCCCTCAAAGGCAGGAGTGTGCACAGTACAGAGAGAAGGTATTTGCTGCTCTTCTTGGTTTTCAGAAATACAGTGTTTAAAAAGACCTATCCACTCATGCAGTCTTGTTTGTCTCATCCCACAGATAACTATGACATACCAGCTTATTCAGTGTTGCAAGGATGGTAGGCAAAGCAGGATCAGAGAAATTAGTTCAGCCTCTTCAGTTTTCAGGGTGAAGTCTGATACCTGGTAGAATTCATCCCTTGCCAGCAGAACTCACACGTAGAAATGTGCATGAGAAACAGAGGCTTGTTGGGGCATTAAAGTTCCTGGGCAATGCCCATGGCCATCATAATACGCCAAAAAGCACAAACCACCAAGTTTCTGTGCTGTTTAGCTCTCTATCCTGGAACACGGGTGCAGGCATGAAGACCTCAGTTTATGCCAGTTCTTCCCTAGTTTTTTCCCCTATCTATTTGACAAGTTATTTTGATGTCATCTAGTCAAGTAGCAGTCAGTAACAACTGACTTTGAAGAACTTAGACACAAGGCCTAGCTTTCATAATCCTACTGTAGTTTCTGATTTGCTAAAGGAAGCTTATGCAGGGGTGGTTTCAGGCATATTTTAAATATTCTAAACATTTTTATTGATGATTCATCCCATTGGCCTTGGAAACTTGTTTTTTTGCCAGAGGGCATGGTTTTAAGTTTGTTACATTATTCATCCGTAACGTCAGTTGACAGTGCTTCCAGCCAGGTAAGTAAAGTGTAAGAACTAACTGCCATATGAACCATAATGCTCAAGCAGGATCATTGCAGTATGGGAAGATTCAGACAGCACATAAGCATTAAATAGTATGTCTGAGTGTTCCCTACTTACAAGGATTTGAATGACAGTCTCAGCATGTCCCCTCTCTAAAAAAAGAAAAAAAAAAAGGGAAAATGTTTTGTTTGTCCGGAATTAATTTCCTGACCTGTCATTCAGTAACTATTCTTATTTCTATGGTGCTTTAGCATGACAAACACACCAGAAAATGTGATTTTTGAGGTGTACAGCTCTAGTTGGATGATAAGCTCTGAATAAGAACTTTCTTACTCAGATTCTGATTCTTTCTCTCTGATTCTTATTCAAAGAATCAGAGAGAAAGAGACAAAGCTTTGGTCCGGGCACCAGAGAGGACATACATCTTCATGAAATATAAAATCAGTATTTGGATTTCTCAGCCGATCTCTTTGTATACCAGAGTTTGTATTTCTCCTAGAAATCCAGATGGGCATCCAGATGAAGAATTGATTCAGACCATATTTGCTGCCTATAATTCCAAAGAATGAAAATTATACAGGGTCATATTAAATTTTCTTTCTCTTCCCTGGTACCTTAAAAAGTGGTGCTCCTTGAAGGAAACAAGGGAGAAGCATCAGTCCTATTTGACTGAGAGGTCATCAGCCTTGCTGTTGCTGGACAGTAACATGGCAGGAGGGTAAGTCCTTCAGAATCAAGGTCAGGAACAACAACACAGACCTCTAACCTTCCTAATTTCTTGACTTGACTCACCCGTACAATTTCAGATGTGGTTCAAGTAGGACTGCTTTCCTTGTCCATGATGTCTCAGAATAATTTCACAAGATGCCTTTACAAGGTTTGATTTCTCTTTTACCATACCTTCATCAGGGCCCATCCCTCATGGTCTGTAGCATGTATAGCACTTCTCCATGTACCTGATTCTTAACATGTGCTCCAGCTCTAGAGCTTGAAGAACATATGGCTTGATCCTATACACCTTCCACTTGCTTTAGTAGAAAATGTGGATAATTAAGAAGAAAATATTAAAAACAGCAGTAGTGAAAACAGGGGAATCTGTATTGGGCCTGTAGCCCAGGAGGTGAGGCTGGAATGCAGCCAATGCTATCTGGAAATCCTGAGGAAATCTGCTGGCAAACAACCAGGAATGGTCACCCTGAGATGACACATTCAGGTTCACATCTGGACATGGTGACTTGGAAACATTCATAAGTTCGTCTATATGGTTCTTATTCCTTTCATTTTCTTATCATCATAATTGCAAGGGGAAAGGGGCATGGCCACTCAGCAGGAAAGACTGGTTTAGCAGCACAAGGCAAAGACTCAGAAAAACATAGAATGGTTTGCTTTGGAAGACACCTCAAAAATCTTCTAGTTCCAACCCCACTGCCACGGGCAGGAACATCTTCCACCAGACCAGGTTGTTCCAAGTCCCACCCAACCTGGCCTTGAACACTTCCAGTGTTGGGGTACCCACAAGTTCTCTGGGCAACCTGTGGCAGTGCCTCACCACCCACACAGTAAAGAATTTTTTACTAATATCTTGCCTTAACCTGCCATTTTTCAGTTTAAAGCCATTACTCCTTGTCCTTATCCCTACATGTTCTTGCAAAATGTCCCTCTCTGTCTCTCTTTTAGGTCTCTTTAGGTACTGGAAGGTGCTATAAGGCATCCCCACAACCTTCTCTTCTCCAGGCTGAACAATCCCAACTCTCTGCCTGTCTCCAGAGGAGAGGTGCTCAAGACCTCTGATCACCTCTGTGGTCCCCTCTGGACTTGCTCCAACAGGACCAAACCCTTCCTATGCTGGATACAGTACTCTACTCAGGGTCTCCCCAGAGTGGGCTAGAGGAGGAAAATAACCTGCATTGACCTGCTGGCCGTGCTGCTTTTGATGTAGCCCAGAATGTGGTTGGCTTTCTGCTCTAGAGCAGGGATCAGAAGTGTTCTGACACACAAATGTTCCATAAATTGACAGCCACTACTAAACCTGGGAGTTGAATTTCCATGCCCTAACCTATACCTCCTCAATCTATAAGCCAGGACAACACTTCAGTGCTAGTGGGGTACATCAGACTCCATTTTAAAATTGCTGGAAATGTATGCAGTCAAAATACAAGACTAAGTCTTTCTTTCTCTTCAGACTTAAGCAAATGAGCAAGTTGCATTGTCCTCTTGCTCCTCAATTTCTCTCCTTTCAGAGTAACTGGCAAAAGCAGCCTACCTTAAAGATCTTTTATGAAGATTCAACACTTCCTTTTCTTAAAGCAATTTGAAATTCTGTGCTCACATATACTAACAAGCCCTCATATATGCTAATATTCTTGATTTTAAACCAGATGACAATTTATGCCTTTTCAGAACTGTCATAGCAACACAATTCATTAGAATAGCTAATAAATGACATGCATTTTTTTATTGTTCAGAATTTCTGAAGTACATTTTTTTCTTGTTTACCTGAAGATATGTAGTGAAATACTCAATAACTTTTACTGCATCCTTATCTTCAATTTATGATAGGGTTGTAGAAGAATGCCAGGAATAGAAATGCATCATCATTAAAAATTTTGAGAGAAATAAGTCTTAAATACTTTTCTCAGGTCCCCCCAGCTTCTACAATGGGCATTCTCCAGTGCCTTCCCAAGAGTGTCTCTTGCCTATCAGAGAACACAGATCTTCCAACACCAGGAACTTTACAGTTGATTGGGTGGGACACAAGAAGTGAACCTGAAATGGCATCACAGCATGCATTGCAAAGGGTGCTGAAAATGATTAATCATGGTTATGCCCTAAACTTGGAGAATGAGTCATAGGGTATCACTACATCTCTCCTCCAAATTCATTTAAATATTGTGGGGGTGTCCAACATCATAAGGAATTACACCTATAGCTTTTCAAAATCTAGAGACCCTTAACATAGAGATGGGCAAATACCACAGTGCACCTCACATAAACCTCTGCCCTTGCAGGCTTAGCTTTCTGATGACATATTTTGACCTCTAGCAATTTTTCACCACTGAAGTATATAGCCTAGGAAGAGCTGGCAGAACCTTCCCTGTGCAGCAGCAGCAGCACAAACACTGCCAATCACAATTCATTTATAAGGGCTCCCCTTCCTCTGCCCTTCTATTACCTCCCCTATGGAAACTGAGCTGATAAGTTCATTTGCCCTTTTTTGCACCTTTTATTTTCCAGGTTTAGGGCACAGAACAGCAAGGAAGAGGGCTGATAAGCAGATCTGTGGGCCTGAGCTGTTATGCCTGAGGACTGGGAAACTGGGGAGAGCTGCAAGAGGAGCATGATTGTCTCCTTACTTGAAGCTGTTCTTAGAGTGAAGTATATCATTCAGTGAAATGTATCATTTCTGAGAAATTCCTCTGAGACACAGATTTTGGTTATGGCTATAGGCAAGGCATTTTCACTGTTCCTTGCACTGTCCCAAGGATGTTGAAACCAAATCACCAAAACCAAATCACCAAATCACCAAAAAGTTCTATTAGCAAACCACCGTGAGAAGCACAGCAGAGAAACAAAAGAAGCTCTTGGTTCGTCTCTGTTTCTGCTGTGACCTTGGGATATGGGGCTCTCAAGATGGTCCATCCCATGTTAGGCAAACTACAGCAGAGCTGTCTTCTGCAGTATGGAGAGGGCAGTGTCAGCAAGGCAAGGTGGATGATAAATTATATGAAGCATCTACCCTACCTCTGCAAACATCCCCATGTTTCTCACCCCCTTCCTGTGCTCCCAGGATGCTGGCTGTCACTCAGAGCATTGGTCAAGGTAGTAATTTATCTGATGAAGGGGATTTTTGTTGATGAGAAAAGTCAGACTGCAATTTTTATAGCTGTTTTGCAGAGACATGAAGGAGCCTGAAGCATAAAGTGGCTGTCACGTAACTAAGATAAAAAAACAAATTGGAAATATGAAAAAAAGGAGGAAAATAAAAAAAGATAAGACTTTTGTGTCTTTGAGAACCCCTGAAGTCAGAAGTTCTTAACTTCTGTTTAACTGAAGAGACAAATGAAGACTCATTATTTCTTTCTACCATCTTAGAACAGAGAAGACATTTTGGTTTCCTTATACATAGACCAGCAACTTCCCATACCTAGACAGCATCTGAAATTGAATGATACAAAAGGAATTATTCCTGAAATGGCAAGACAATTAATATGTGCAGATAAGACAGCAAAGACAGAAAGAGAGCTCACCTAAGAAACCAGTGCTTTATTGTCAGCTCCTTCTTGTTGAGGAGCCTTAGGGCTCACTGAGGCTTGAAAGACAGTCTGCTGAGATGAGCATGTGATAATATCTCCTCTGAGGAAAGCTCTCCCTGTTCAGAATTACAGGGTTACCCAGACACAGCAGTTTCCTCTAGCCTACACCCTCTGTATTGTTAATATGGCCAAGAACATATACATGCACCACTTGACAAGAGAGATTATTTAATTATTTATGCACAGTTACATACTATAGACATCAGTACTGCATTTAGATACAGCCTTCTTATGTATCAGCACCTTGAAGATGTACTTTTATCATGTCTTTAGTTCATGATACAGATACTTAATTTGCAAGAAAACCCAAACCCTTTGGAATACTCAGTCAGTCTCATTGACTGTTTTTCCATGCATTGCCCTGTCCTGCGTGTCTGGATCAGTCTGAAAGTTTGCTCTCAGTGTAATATTCCTCATTGGCTCCTGTGCAGTTCAACAACACAGAGACACTCAATGGCCCATTGTTCATAGTGTTTTTCTCCACCTCTCTTCTTCTGAAAACTTCATCACAAATGGTGTTCCATAGTGAGTATGAAAACTTCCGTCATTCTTGGTGTGTCTCAGAGCGTGGTAATTTTGACAGAAGACAAAGAATTTCCAGTGATATTTCCAGATATTTTTTATCTAAAGGCAGACACAGAAACAGAAGCTGCTGAGAAACTGCATCATTGCAATGAAAATAAACCCTCTGTCAAATCAGACAAATAAAGCAGAAGATGCAAAGCCATTAGCAATACTGGATTTTGTGCAGATTTCTAGCTAACCTCAAGACATTTTGCTTATTGCAGTTGTAGCTCCACTTATTAGGAAAGGCTCATGTTTTATACTCCATAAATGTTCTTGGTTATTTATCACTATAAGAATTGATAAGTTTTAAATATAAATACCAGCAATTAGTCAATGAGCAGGTACTTCTAATTAAGGCTACTGAGTCAAAGGGGAAATTGCATAAATACTGAACATACATGGACATGATAGATAATTCTGTAGCATACACCTTCTATGCAAATATCACACCTTTCTGCTACAGCATATTAAGGCTCAATGTGGTGCAATCCATGGCTCAAATGCTACATAGTCTTAGGTCTCATTCTCATATTCTCATATGCTGTTCTTTTTAACTCTAACTGTAGGTGAGGGGCAGAAATATTTCCACTCAAGCTTTTTAATATTCTTTTGGTAAGACAGAATTAGGCTGTCGCTCATTCAGATCCATCTGGCAATCTGAATATCTGTGTTTATTGCGGGAAGGAGTGATTACGATTTGTTCCAATAACTGCTGTTTGAATTAACTGAGATGACAGATAAATGCAGATTTCCTCTGCTTCAGAGGCCTTAGGGGAGGTTTAGAGTGCAGAGGCTGTTTTTGGAGATACTTCCTCTACACTTAGCAGAGAAGGCACAGTGCTCTAATGGGTACATTCCACAAATACTTACTGCTAATTCAGTATCAACTGAAGGGTGTATCTACATTAGTCTTTAAGTTCAGATCAGGAGGGCACTTTGGAAGGGAACTCTTAGTAATGCTCACTTTACTGTGGTTTTGGTCACACCAGAAATTTGTCTTGGCACACACAGCCTAGAATCTGGAAGATCAATGGATAAGCCACCAACACAAACTCAGTTCTCAAGACTGATCTAGAAACGGAACTGGAGTGAAATGCCCTGAAAGGTGCATAGTGTGAACAGCTGATCCATAGCATCAGCAGTTTTGTTCTTGACTTCCTTTCTCATCATGCTGCACTATTTGGTAAGGCAATCATTCTCTAAAATGCTAGGTTACTGTCATTTGAAAAAACGTTAACAGAAAAAGCACTAGATAAATCTGGCAGCTGATGTGCTTACCTACACCTGATTCCTTCTGCCATGAGCACGAAGATAATTTCTAGCTATGAAAGTCTTAGCTATCACCAAATATACTAGAGGGAGTTTATCAGTTTTAAAACTCTTTTTCCTTATATTTCCCCTAAAGGAAGAGCCGAAATATTAAACAGAACATAAAATTAAGGCTATTTTAAAACAAAAGGTTCATATAGATTACTTCATCAGGCATGCTGTTTGAGTAAATAATCAGTTCTCATTCTGAGTAAAGCCTGGTCATAATGATTTCCAGGAAGCTATACTCTATTATGCCCTTATTCATGGGATGATAATAATTACGAATAACCTGCAGTATTTAAAGGGTTTTGTTGCTCAACATCACACATGAAGCCAGTGGCTGAACCAGTAGCAGAGCAAAGAAATTTTGACAAGAGTTCTTGATTGCCTTAGCCATAAATGTTAATTTTTAAAGTCACTAGCTAATGAAAAGAAAACCAAAAACCCAACAAAAACCCCCAAACCCCTCATGCTTTAAAACCTTTGCTCAAATTATTCAGCAATTAGTGGGGGAAAGAAGAGAACTGATCACATTCAGTCTCAAATCACTCTCTGCCCTATTACTTTTCTTCCCATATCCTACAGAATCCTATAAGTATCTAGTAGGATTTGCCATCCTCTCTGCCAGCACTACACCTTCATTCCAGATGGCTGCTCTGGCTCCAGTCTTGTAGCATATATTGTTTGACAGAGTTCCTGGCCTCCGCAGCACAGACAGTGTAGCACTGGGAATGAAGCAAGGTGGGCAAGTTCCTCCATTTTCCCAAGGGGAAAAAAAAAAATCTTAATTTTAGTAGTTTTTATCAAAGGGCTCCTTCTCTTGAAAGTGCTTTCTAGCCTGAACAAGTTCAAAGATACTGTTCAAAGACACTGCTGTGTCACTATCAATTACCTGTGTAGTTCCACTAGGACAGAAGTGCCTGAGGTGCCAAAAGTGGATGTTTGTTATGATGTCCCATTATCTCATTACACTGATTTAATAAAACAGTAACTTGAACTAAGCAGGGTGCTATATCAGTAACTGGTCTTGATACATCCTTCTTTTAAACAAGAATGTTTAAGAACACTGATTGCAGTGTGATGAGAAACGTTACTCTCAATTTAGTATCACATGACACTGAATTTTACATTCAGATATCTGGGAACAATTCTCTTGCTACCCAGAATCCAGATTTGGCCCCATTAAACTCAAGAGTCAATTTACCAGAATACAAGGAAAGTATTTCAGGATTGCTGATTGCTTTCTCTCTCTTTGCTTTGTTGTTTCTCTCCCTTGCATTCTTGCCCTGCAAAGAGCTTTGATCCAGCTGCAGAAAGACAAGTGGTTACCTTGGAAAGCGCGTACATTTGGGAGGGTTTTGTCCATCCAATGTCAATCCACTGCTGCAGGAGCTGCTGCTGACACTGAGCTACTGCAGCCTCTGATCACTGGGCTTGAAAAACTCAACCTCGCACTCCAATGGAGAGATAATTTGTGTCATTTAAACAAGCTCATCCTTCACTGCTTACACTGCAGGGACTGAGATAAGAGTTTCCATGGTGCAGAGCAGCTCTGCGCATGCCTCAGTGAAATCAGAAACACCCCCTCTTTTCCCTGTGGGGTAAGTCCCACTCTGCAGCTGTACCTGCTGATCCATTAGAATATTGCCTCAGATCTTCAGAGATTACTTTTAAGGTGCATATCTTTTTCCTTTTTTTTTTCCTGCAGAACAGAAGGCTGTGGGTTTAATATGGAACTTAGGAAAAGTATATTGTAATTAGTACAGTGAATTATGCTGATGGGGAAAGTGACAATGATGTGGAAAAAAATTAACAGAAAATGTTTATATAAATGGAAAACTTTCCTGTTAGCCAACATGACATGTTCCCAAGACTGGAGGGGAACCAAAGGAAAATATGAGCTTCCTTGTCCAGCATGACCTCTCTTTCCATAAGCTCTTAGCACCAGTTTCTGCACTATTTCCTCAGGGACAAACAGAAGAAAACTGACCCAAAATGCCACTGAATCAATGCAACCCATTTTTGATATTACAGAAAAATGCAATTAAAACCAAAACCCCACAGTTTGACCAAATGAGCATGAGCGAATATTTTTTGTTCACTGTAGCAAACAAATGGAATATTTCACAAAATCAACTACCATTTGATTCAGGAAACGCTTCTGTTGCTTTGATTCTGCCCAGGATTACTTGGACAGCTCTCTGTAAAGACATGAATGTTGCAGACCATGGCATTTCCATAGGTTTATGGAGACAGACCATGGAGATAAAAAGGAAATCCCCTAGTAAGAAACCTTAGAGGACAAGGTTGCTGTGCTCCTTAAGTATCAGTCTGTTTAAGAAAGGAACTTAAGGAACAGAATGGTGCATTAGGCTGACTGTGCCTCAGAGAGCCTGGCTGTAGATGGTCATGCTTTTTTCTAGACCTCTTCTGTGTAATATTAGTGCACCAAGTGGTAAATCAGAGTCTTGCCTGCATTACACCCATGACATCATCACTGCTTGTGAATCTGCTCCTTGGGGAGATTTTATTTTTTTTTTTTCAGAATTTCCAGCAAAGAAATAGCTTCAAGACATTAAAGTCCATCGGTGTGCAGGGGAGAAATCATTACACATGAGGACATTTTGCTGTGAATCATGCTCTTTGTGTGGGAGTGATAAGTAAAGATTAAAGAAAGGTTTGAGGCATTTTTCTTTACAGTATTGCACCTGGCGAATTGCCAGAGAGAAATAAACCATGAGATCTAGGAGACAGAATGAAAGCTTCTCAAAGGCAAAAATGAAAAGTTACATTCTGCTCCATTAAAAAAATGAAGTTAGGGCCTGACTAAAGGATAAATTTCTCTTGTAGATTTTGTGGCTTTGTACTTCTATTACCACATTTCATCGTCGGCATAAACATAGAAAATACAACCTTTGATGCCAGGCCTAAAAAAGATTTAAAGTTTTTGAGCAATGCTTTTCCAGTAATCTATATTACAGTATCTGCAGATTTTAAACAGTGTCCATTAGACATACAGTCCCACAAAATGTTCTTTTTTTCAGACAGACTAATACTTCAGCTGCCTCACAAAATCTTCTCTTCTAGGATTTCTAGTGGAAAGATTTCCTTTTTTATCACAATGATGTCACAGATTAGTGAGGGCGGCTACTTCCTCCCACCCCCATTATCCAAGATTTTGTTGTATGTATTTAGTTTCATTTTTCATCCTCCGCTTTCAAAATTAACTCAGCTGTGGATGAAGACATATCCTATTAGCTCTATCCCTTTGGGGAATGCCTACAACAGCTGCAGCTGCCATTTAATTTCTCCTTAATACCCTTGTGTCCTAGAATACAAATAAAACAAATGTTAGTATCTTGTCCCCTACACACCCTACATCACATTTTTTTTAAACATACTGTACAGATACACAAAATGTCCCTGATAAGACATTGTTACTCACTTGCAATGAAGCCATTAGAATAACAGTTTGTGCCTCTATAATGCATCCTGGAATAATGCAATTCCACACTGAATACTGATAAATGATATAAGATCTCATAAGCCTTCTTAACTCTGAACAGTGAAATATGAAAATACTGCAGAAACCATGGCAGCTGACAGGTAGAGTCATTAGAAAAATGTATGCAAATCCAGCAGCAAATGACACTGCAGAAAGTAAAGGAGTTTACAGCTAATGACTTGTACTGATGCCCAGTCCCATATTCTGAAAAGAAAATGTCTGACGTTTACATTGATGACAAGTAAAACACTAATACATTTAGACTTGGATATCTTTTGTCCTGCACTGAACTCAAACTTGGGAGATAGACTTAAAAACCTAATAATAGCAGTCTCAGATCTTGCTTATACTTACATTTTGACACGCCAGTTTATGTATTTAAAATTCAGCTAAGGATAACAATACAGCATATCACCAGCACTGAATTCCCATCTGCAAGATACCTTTACTAAAACAAGGCTGTGTCTTGTTCCTGTGCAGTGAAGTAGCAATATAAAATTTGGAGCCTTTGGCTGATATTGTCTTAGATTTGCTACTTCCCTCTCCTCCCTAGCAGTGGTACACTACACCAGAAAAGGAGCTGATGGTAACCAGTAAATTAGCAGGGAATGTAAGGGCACATTCAGTGAAGTGGTTTAGACACATGCCTGCAAGAACTGAGTTCAGTGAGCTACATTTCCTCTGCTATAAATGGGGAAAAAGACTGGGAGTGAAGACTGGGATTCACAACCAAGCACTCTTGAAGGAAAGGATGATGGGGAAGAACAGCCAAGTCCAGCTGAGAGGACGGATCTGGAACCACGTCCTGCCTAAGAATGCACAAAAGCCATCATGCACAGTACCAAATACCATCCATCCCTTAGCATGACTGTGGCAAGGGTTGCATGTCTATATCACCTTCAGCCCAAGTGCAATGAATGTTAAGGAATTTATTTTTGTAATACTGAAATAAAGGAAAGCTATCATTCTCAAACTACAGCTAAGGACACCCTGACAAGGAAAAGTGCTGTTCTAAAGTATGTCCTAAAGTGAACATATTTAGCCTCTGGCAAAATCAGGAGTGGGGGCACTTTAAAAGTTCCAGCAAATATATAGTTCCAACTGCAAAGCTTGGAACAGTGACTTAAAAAGGAGAGAAGCAGACGTCTATCAATAATCTTTCTACTAAAAGTGAGCTGTATTTGTATTACATGGAACTTCCAGATCAAAAAATCTAGCCTCTTTCAACTAGTTGAAACTATGGTATTAATTATAATACCCTTTCTCCAATTGTATCTGTACTTTCCTTGAACCTGATTTTAAAAGTGTACAAGAGAGTTTTAGTAGAAAACTACTATAAATCAATATTATGATTAATATAAAGCCCCTTCAAAGCTGCAAAGTAAGATTCCAGTAACATTTCTTTCATTCAAGTAACTTGTACCTTGCAAACTGGCAAAATTGGCAGCATCAGCAGCAATCTCAAACATAGGTACCTCCCCACACTCACCAAATCTGTACAAATTACCTAATAAGGACAGTTCATGTTTTCAGCCATTCCCTAGACTGCCTCTACATGCCCAGTGACCCTGCTAGTTTTGGTCAGATTTCTATGGCTGCATCCATAGCACAGCTGGGAGGTGATGCTGGTGAGGATACAAGATCTTCTAGCCACGAGATCTTCTAGCCATGGAGCCAGAATCACATTCTACCTTCAAGAAAGCACCTCAAATCCCAGATTCAGGAACTGGGTGATTATTTATGCAAAGTGAAACACGTCAGTCAGAGGCTTACCTGAACAGAGAGGAGGAAACCCAGAAAACATGGGTTTGATCTGGCTGAAAAGGATAGAACTGAATCTGAGTTTCCAGTATCTTGGCAGAAAATACTAACCACACAGTCACTGCCTTAAAGGCTTCTGTCTCCAAGATTGCAACGATAATTCATCACCTTTTTCAGTCAAGTATATCCACTAAGTGTATTTTAGAGAAGTTTCAGTGGAACATTCCATGCAGAAATCCAACTGTGATTTCAATGTGGAACAATTCCATTTCCAAATGTTGTAGTCCTATTTTTTGGGTGCATTTTCATGGATTTATTTGGTGATTGAGAAGTAAATAATCACTTGGTAATTCATAATGTAATAAACTTTCATATGAACTACAAAGCTTTCTTAAAGAGGAATTTTGAAAGAGGAATAAATAGGCAGATAAACCAGAACTGTTATATCTTTATCTTATAGAATATACCAGACACCTGAAAATGTAGACCAGAGGAAGAAAATTATCTTTTTCAGCAACTGCTTTGAAGGATACTCTTTATAATCTGCTAACAAAGGAGCTGTTTGTTCCTTGGGGTTGCCGAATTCTTGGATATGTCATCATTTCCACTCTCGGTTGTGCTGATAGTATCCATCCATAATCAGCAAAGTGATTCCCAAAGAGAACAGAAGGCAGAGAGCTTGCAATGAGAAACATGCAGAAAACACAGATAAAAACAAGAAATGGATGGGCAATGTGTGTGGTGAAATATGCTTGGGTCTCAAGCAATGATGTATCATGTACTTGAGAAATGACATATGGCACTTGCCTACAACCCTGGCTGGCTAAACGCCCAGTGCAATGTGGATTATACATAATTGCTTCACACCACTGAAAAGCCCCTTCTGCACATTATAAACATATTCATATTAACTTCTTACTAATGAGACAGGAGATAGTGATGAGAAAAAAGAATTTCAGAGACGAGTACCATGGGTTGCAGTGCAACTGGTGCAATATTTGATGCAATACATTCCATTGTCTGTCTACCTAGCATATCTTGAGACATGTACAAATAACAGTTTCTAGTTTCATGCTCTCCATATAAATATGTACTATCAAATAAACAAAAAACCTTTCTATACATTGTTCAGGAGCAAGTGATTGTTAAAATATTTCTTATTGGATACAAGACAAGATCCCATAGCACCAGGCCCACAGAACAGCATTCCTCAAATTTTCCTTAGTGTGAAAAGAAGAAAACAGCTCAGTAGCTATCTTATCAATTTAAACCAGAACTGCTGTAGGGAAAAAAAAAAAAAAAAAAAAAAAAAAAAAAAGGAAAAACCCTATATCTCTCTACTTCTTACTGATTTTTATTTCATTTTCCAAAGTAAATCTATTCAGAGCTACTTACTCTGCAGAGGGCTGCAGCCATCTGCCAGCCTTGAGCTCCAGTCAGAGGACTCCTGTCCATATCTCTTAAGCTAATTATGGGCCAAGCACACTCAAACTCCATTTTATGTTACATGCATTTGTCCAGGACATGTTCATCGTGTGTTAAGTTTCAAAGGTTTCCTTCAATGGCTTTGGGGGACATTGTGGTGCTCCAGCAGCAGGAGGATACAAGCTCTCAGCTCTGCTTGTTTACTGAAAAACACTTCCATCATCTCCTCCCAATACCACCACTTCCTTACCTATAATTATGCTATTCAGTTCTTACTATAAAGTGCTAGAATTAGAGAAACAGCTCATTTGAAATGTGCAGACTGTTTCCCTGTAAAACATTTGGCTCTGCCCTTGCAGGAATAAAGCTGTTTTATGCTCCAAATAAGGAGTAGATTTCAATGCCACATGGCTGTTCATTATCACTGCATGAAACTAGCTGTAATAAAATGCACATGCCCCATGAGTTAACTCCTAAATGGATTGGGTTGAAATTCCCTGACACTTCCATTTCTACAGCTCAACATGTGTTTGTGAGACACGCAGCAAGGTGGCAGGAGGCATGGACAGATGTCTGCCACTGGTCTAAAGGAACCAATGGCAGGAATTTTCATCCAAATATCTTCAATTGCTTTCATGAACTGTGTCTTCTGACTTTCATGATATATTCACTTGCAGCCTTTTCTGCTTGTCTGCTGTTCCTGCTATACATCTAGGTGTTGTCAGGGTCCATAAATCTGTCTGAGTACAACCAACTGTTACCCATATGAATTCCAAAAACCAACATCACTAGATTTAGATTCATCAGAAAAACAATCTGATCCTATTTCCAGAACAGTCTACCTAATTTCTGTCATGGATGTCAAGGGGAACAAATCACCTGGAGAAGCCAATAATAGTTTTGTAAATATGCATGCATTTGAAGCCACTTTTTTTAAAGGAAGTCTCAGTTCCTTACTGCCATCTTATTGTGACTTTAAAAAAACCCAAAGAGATGATTAACAATTTTTTTACATCTTTGACATACAGGGTAGCTATGATTGAATTCTTACTGCTTGATAGGGAAGCCATTAATTTTTTAATCCCATTCTGCAGACAAAGAAACTGAGTTGCAAAGCCTCAACTTTCTCATGTGTATTTAACTTTTTAAATTCCTCAAGATTTTCTCATTACATTCTTGAGACTTTAGTCCTTTGTTAAATTTTACAACATCAACATCTTCAGAAATATGTTGAGGTTTTAAAATTAGTTCTTGCACAGAAATAATCTCACAAATGCTCCAGTGCATCTGCATCTGATTAATTCATTTCCCAAATGTCCATGAGCAGCAGGCACTGAACAAGAGATGTTAAATAAAACTTTCCATTGATGGACCAAATTTAGTTGATGTAATAAAATACTTTACAAATATGGACAAGTGAAATGTTCCTCTTTTTAGTGATGGAGAAACTGAGGCGCAAAGAGATTTTAAAAAGTCAGACAAACAAACAGCAAAATGTGGATGAAAGCCCAGATTTCCTGATTTTCATCCCATTAGTCATTCAATGCACTTAGTCAGAACAGCCAGACAGAATTCTGATCTGGCTCTTAAAAGTTAATATATATGCAGAAGCATTGAAATTTTCAGGCTTTTTTAATAAATTTGAATGAAAATGTAGCATAAGAAATCTACCTTTTATAGTGATACACCTAATACTGCTCTCTGTTACAGATCATATCTGAGAATTTCTATCAGTATTATGTCAAATGAACAAACAGTGAGAAGGCCATTTTAAGCAGTGTACACCATGCTGTGAGGCTTTTAAGCCATGATTTACCTCTTTATTCTTCATGGTCCCGCATTAATAATCTCAGTATTGAGAAATGTTGGCAAATGCTTAATCAGCTGCATGTACAACACTGCAGATGCAATGGGCACATGTGTGCTTACACAGACACAAAGCTGAGACCCATGCCAATTTCCAGATGAAGAACTCTCACACTGATGATCTCACACTCATACAGAAGCTGCATGTGCCCTGGATGCTTTCAGGTATCTGAGATCAATAAATACATTAACCAGGTCTCTACAATGACATTTGATTTTTTTTTCCGCTGAACGGTGAAAAAAACAGATGGGTCAGGCAAGTGAGTGACTGCTGATGGTTCTAGCTTCACTTGTCATTGAAAGACCCAACTCTCTGAATTTTGTGCAGAACTGTGAGAAATGGGGATGGCTGCTTCTGTGTGGGAAGGACTTACTGGTCCCAGTTTGTATCAGACCAGCAGATGTTTGACTGCTTTCTTTATACTAATTCTGTGAACCTCAGCCATTGGAGAAACAGAACATAATAGACAGGACAACACTGAGAGTTTTTAATCATGGACACTCCAAATGTTCAGCTTTCAAGAGGATTAATGATAATCACAAAGGCCACTTGCTGTATCTTGCACAAAGGCACTGCATATTCCAAAAATCTTGGCTAAAGGGTAATAAACATAGGAAATCTAAGAAGCCTTTTTTCATGCTTGCCTGTTGTTGCAAGTGCATATAAAATTTTATTTCTTTATGGACAATTAATATGCAAGCAGCAGCTGAATGTGAGTTCTATTCGTCCTCTCTAACACTACATTTGGTTTTATAGCTGTATGAAAAGCAGTTAGCTGCTCTATTTTTTAAATTCTGTTAACCTAACACAACTCTGGGACACTGAGAAAAATTCTAGGAAATAGCTAGGTCCCAATACTGATAAAATGTCACCAAAAAAGCTGCAAAAAAGACCAAGACAGTCAGTAACTCCAGCTGTTCCCTCATTGTCAGCAGGAGCTTGATGTGTCTCACTTCAGGATGCCCCTTGGGGATTAAAAGTTCAAATTTTTGTGGATGTCATAAACTTAGGAAAACCTTAAATTAAAGATCACTGAGGTAAAAAATGTGTGGAGGAATGGTCTGAGTTGGGGGTTTTGAAATAAGACATTGACATATTTTATACAGATACACAAATAAAGACTGGGACCAGCCCCAGAGGACAAACAGTTTTTTCATCCTAGAGGGAGATCTCTCTGCATGTAACGAGTGAAAGAGTATTCCCAAATGTGCTTTATGCTGACCTTTCTGGTAAAAAGAAATACCCAGCTGCATTTCACATTTTTTAAAGAAAATCCAGTGTGAGCTGGAAGTGGGACTGATAGCAGATAATGGGGTGCAGCCATAGCTGACATCTCCCTGTGGTGTGGGGTGTCCCAGGGCAGCAGGGCAGAGCCTGGCAGACAGGGCTGATCCCACTGCCCCAGACAGAGGCAGGACACTGGGGACACCAGGAGCAGCCCTGGCTCAGCAGGACCCATGGCTGAGCAGAGCAGATTTGTGGCATCACTGGGACAGGGGCTGATGGCCCCAGGGGGCTGACATGGGCTGTTGGTGGGATGAGTGAGACCCCAAATTGGGTAGACTGGGGCCTGTAACACCTATTAATGCCCACACAAAGAGCTCCTCATCCATGTTTGCCTGCTGCTAAATTCAGGAGTCCACATTTGGGAGCAGGAAATGCAGGGCAGTGTGTGCTTTACTGGGAGTTCACACCCTGGGACCCTGAATTTGGGTCAATCAGAGCTCCACCCAACCCTTTCCTGTACCAGGCAAACATCAGGCAGTTCAAGTTCAAATCATGGTAACGAGAAAAGCAACTGAGTTGGGATCTCAACAAGGTCACTGAAATAACCAAAACAAGGTTATTTATAACCAAAACTAGAGAGGCAGTTGTTAGATAATGTCTATTACATTGGTGCCTTCCTCACAGCAAGGAGATTTCCACCTTGCCATTACCCTTGTCCAAGGCCAGGACAAACCTACCATGCTGTAGCTAATAGGTACTTTCAAATTCTTTAACTTTAAAATTTAATGAACCACCTACTCTTTCACAGCAGTAATTGTTTTCCACATATTGCTTTTTCATAAACTATGTATCTAATCCTGACTCTTCATTTCCTATTTACTCTAGTGAACAGATCCTCTGTGCTGCACAGGCAGTCCTGTCACCATGCTTTAAGCCTGGGCACATGTGGAAAAACCTTTGTTCAATAATTATGTAAAGTTAGTGGGGTAGAAGGAAGTGTTATCATCATGTTTTGCTCCAGTGGACGTGAGGAGAATATAAATAAATCCAGACACTGCAAAAGCTTTGCTTCAAGCTAGGCAATTAAAGTATTTCAGATTCCCACAAGTCTCTTTAAAGAACTTAAATCTTTTTGATGGCCAGTAGTTCACTCCAGCCTAGCTGCTTGCACTGGCTAAGCTTCCTTAACACACTGCACCCAGTGCACAGGAAAATGGCTTCAGCTCCTGATGCACATTAATACAGATGAGACACTGGGTTATGGATACATCTCCAGAAAACATTCTAGGCTACTTTTGTCCACATTAGAAGTACACAAATTCCCTTACAAGGCTTAGTGCTGTTTCACAGGCTCATATACTTCACTCATATGGGTAAGACTTCCACACAGAGCAGTAGCAGGTCAGAAATTGCTTTTGAACAGCTTGTAGAGCTTTAGAACAATTTAACTGTCTCTGTCGGTCAATAAGTGCTTCCCATCATTTGCTGACAATATTGAAAATAACAGCTTTACCAGGGCTGGATTGGCCAGGATATGTGCAGGCTCTTTGGGAGATTATACAGTGCTTTCACTGCCTGAGTGCCTGAAGCTGCTCACAGCCACTGAGAAGCTCAGCTCACACTCAGCTGCCAAGGAAGAAGCCTAGTGCTAGTAAGGAAGGGATGGAAGTCATTGGAAGGGAAAAATATTGTTTGCTTCCATCAGCTTAGGTATATCTAAAAGCCAGCAGAGAAAATACTAGTATCTTGCACTTTACAGCACATTTCTCCCATCACTCTATCCCACCAGGATACAATACAGACTATAATCAGCCTCAAGAAAAATAAAAAATAGGAGAGCCATTCATCTTTTGGGATATACCTAAGGAAAGAAAATATTATCTTAAACCCAGAAAACCCAGACACATTGCCTCATGAAGTCTGGTCAGTAATATGATTTGAGGATCTCTTGCATGCAGCTTTAGTAGAGGCTGGAGTAGTAGGGGAATTCAAGAGGAGGAACAACAACAGTGTTAGAAACTGCAGAGGTACAAACTGATATCACCCTAGGATATCTATAAAGCCTAGAAATTCTAGAAATAAAATTTTATGACAAAGTAAGATTTTAATAAGCTTGAACTAAGAGCAAAGACTAATTCAGAGAAATATAATTTTGCAGATATTTTTGTAAATAATCGCAACTGCATCAGAGATGTCAGACTTCAGTAAGTTACAAAAATATTTATAATGCTTGAGAGCTTTACACTCCCAAAGGATTCCAATACACTCCTTAAATTCACAAATAACTTAATCTAACTAGTATGATGTCCCACAGAGATAAAAAGCAACAGCCCATATAAGAGCTTACATTGTCACTCCACAAGGTGTTACATGGTAGGGAAAACAACACTGTGATCCATTGAAATAGTGGGAAGTGCTGACAAGCAGGACAGAATTATAGAAATTAGAAATGGGACCATGCATCAAATGAATGCTCTGCTCTTAGGGAAGGACAGGTAGTCTTTGTTGCCATCTGGAGCCTGCCATTACTGACCTCAGTATTCTGATGTCTTGTGGAATATATTCTCCAGTATTCTGGAGAGTTGATACCAGCTGATAAGAGAAAAAAAGCCATAACATTAGTAAAGTTTCAGCAGTATCCTACATTTTCTTTAACTGCATCTTAATCAAGAGCTAATCATACCTGACCTTGTTCATCTAGTGATACCTAACAAGAATCCAGACCCAGCAAGAATGTTTCACCTAATTCATGCTGAAGAGGGTAGGAAAAGCCAAGTAAACAGCTGTAATATTAATGTGGAGAGCGTAGGCTTTTTATACTGATTTGAAAAAGAGAAAAAAAAATTTGATTCCATTTTCAAATATTTAAGTGTGAAAGATAAAATACTGGGAAGTAACATTTTCCCACAACAAATAAATAAAAAACAAATAAATAAAAATTGATTTAATAAATAAATAAAAATAAAAACAAAGGTACTAGATATTATTACTACTGTGAGCATATCAAGATGTCAGGTACTAACTGCCCCTCCTAACTACCTGGGGAAGATTTTTAGCATTTCTTTTATGGGGTGGAATCTAGGGTCTTTAACAGTAAAAGCAATGACTGGACTTTTTCCCCCAGCTTTATGTTTTTGTTTAAGAAGAGTCAAGGTCTTCTTGTGGTGCCAAGGACTAATAGGACAAAAGGCAGCAGCAGAAACTGATGCACAAGATGTTCCAGCTGAACCTGAGGAAGAACTTTTCTGCACAGGTGACCGAGCACTGGAACAGATTGCCCAGGGAGGCTGTGGAGTCTCCCTCACTGGAGATACTCCAGAACAGCCTGGATGCAATCCTGTGCTATGAGCTCTGGGATGACCCTGCTTGAGGGGGCAGGTTGGGCCAGACCTTTCAACCCGACCCACTCTGTGACATGTTGAAAACAGGCAACAAAAAATACCAAAGGGTTTTAAAACAAAATGAAAGCAAGTCCTTTCACTTACTTGGCATAATTTCCTCAGTATTTTTTATTAAAAAAACAGGAAATGCATAGTAGAGTAAAAAATTAATTTCTAGTCTATAAATAAGATTTCTTCCTTGTTTTTTCATTTGTGTCAAAAATAACTTGAGGACAAAATAGTTTCAATATTTTCCACTTTCTTATTTCCTATGTCTTTAAATGCTCTGTCAAAATTGTTTCAAACTTGTGTGGCAAAGAAAATCTAAAGAATCCATTTTTATTTTATTGATACTCATTATTTTTCTTCCTTCTTTTCAACTGCAGCTCTTACCAGCTTTTATTATAAATAAAAAAGAACAAAAAACTTGGAGACAGGCTTTGTGGTGAAAAGTCTCACACTGCTTTCTAAAGTGATCAAGGCTAATCATCTAACAGCTACAAACTGAAAAAAAAAAAAAAAATCAGCTCTAGAGATTCTGAAGTGATGGAAAGCCAACCCAGTTAGATAATCCTAAGAGGTTTGGTTCTTTTAAGTAACAAAATCCATTTGAAGTATTCTTATTTCTTTCCCTGTGAAATTTAGTGATAACTAAGGAGGTACAGGGTTTATATACAAATCATGAAGGATATTTTTGAGGTCAGTCACTATATCTTGTTTCTTTCCCTTTGCATATGGCAGCAATGAATCAAGTTGAGTAGCAGCAATGGATATCAGATTTAAAACTCATTATACAGACATTTTCAAGTACAAGTAGACTTTGAAATTTGTCTACAAGGGACTAGTACATGCAATACTGAGTGCATCTCAGACATACAATGAAGTATCTGTAGGCTTAACAGAACTATTATGGTTTCATTTTGTAGCACTTGCACAGCCTGGGGGACTTGATTTTGAGGCGCTCTATCCATGACAAGTAATACAGATCTATGGAAAGCTGATGGCTGCAGTCAGGAAGAGCCAGAATGCACACTGTTCATGTTTTCTGCAGCTGATTTTCAATAGCCAATGGAGACCCACACTCCAACGCTTTTATTAGAAATGTTATAATGTGGCATATTCTGCACATTGTATTTAACCATGCCTAAACACTTTGCCTTCACTTTGCTAATCTCCAGTTACACTCCAGGGATATCAGAGTACCATCACAATAAGTTCAAAGTGCCCACTTGGAGAGTGGAGACTGTTTGGAGCCAGGGAAGAGCATTTCAGTCTCTGTACAATGCAGCTTTTGGCAGAGGCACACAAAAATGTGACAGCATTGCACTAAACTGTATTCACAGCCATAGCTAATCTCTCCTAGAAAATAATCAAGCATAACTAAGAGCAAAGTCAATAATCTACAAAATCAGAGCAGTGGAACTTTGTACTACTTAAGTCAAAACTGAGCAATACTCACAGAACCAGATGACTCTGACCAGCTTCAGCATATGCTTTAGATACTGACCTAGAACAAAACTCAGGCATAACAAATGTTTTCAGTAATGTGGTACCTTCCAAGGTAATCGTATGTAATTGTCCTTTATGTAATTTATGCAATCGTCCTTTTCATTTCATTCAATACCTTACTCTCTATTCTCACATTGCTCTCATGTTAATCCCCAATTTAGCTTTGCTTCCACAATGTGTAACCCTGGCAATCAGACAGAATCTTTTTGCATGCAGCCTTGGTATTTTTCTTATGCACTTACAGTGTAATAAATTTCATATCTAAATATATTTATTTTTATAGCTAAGTATTTTAACACATAGTAGGGTTGGGGTGCAGTATAATAAAAAAAAGACCAACCAATCCAAGGTAGCTCAGAAAAATAAATACACTATGTGGCAAGCACATTTCTCTCTCTCTCAGGATTTTTTATTGAGGTGCACAGAGAGAAATATGCTTGCCACAACACTACAGTCAGAGAAATGCAAAAAGCTTCAAATTTCTTCCTGTATTTATTTTTAAATTTGATCTTTCAATCTCTTTCTGATTATCTGCCAGATTATTTTTTTAATTGAGATGCCAATGGTTCTAAGAAACTCATCTGAGTCCCATCTGGACTAAACTATTAGGCAGTCTGATATTTTCAGCTGCTTTGAGCAGTGAGCTGACACAGCTGGTTTAAAGTTTAGAGTTAAGACACACCACATCATGAGCTGTGTCGTATGTCAGTCTGCCTCACGTGCATCCACAAAGCTGAGTGCCTGAATAAAAACCAAATGCCCTCAGAAGTGACCATATCTATCATAACATGAGTCACAGAATCACAGAATCATCTGGGTTGGAAGAGACCTTCAAGACCATGGAGTCCAACATCAACCCAACACCACCATCATCACACCCAAGCCGTGTCCCCAAGTCCAACTGTTAAGACACTACCCAAGTGCAGGCAGCAAATTTCTGCCACTGGGGACCGTCTCCTGTGTCCTAGCAGGAAGGACCAGCCTGAAAAGCACCAATTTCTTTGTGTTTTTCTTGAAACCAAATAATTTTGGAGCCCTTGGCAGCTGACAGTCACTTTTACACAGCTGGAAAGTCCATGGCTTTGAGCCATTACCCCAAGGCCACCAAGCTCCAGAAGGACACACTGGACATCCCCAGCTCACCACGCCAGATGCAGTACCTGTTCCTGGAGCTCCAGGAGCTGCTGCGCTCCTTCCTCCTCGGAGTTGTCCGATGAGCCATCGTTATCAGAGGAGCTGTCACTGCTGCTGTTGCTGGAATAAGGGCTGCCACCTTGATGGGAGGCAGGACCACATCAGGAGAAGAGGCGCGAATCGCAGGTTCCTCCGGCTCCTCCAGCATCTTAGCAAAGCACATCTCAAACACATCCCGTCTTGGAATGCCTGTAAGTCATCTCATCAGGCTGACTGAGAACATCTCTTCTGTATTTTTAGAGATACAAGCCACAGCATATAACTAATCTGAGAATTTGCAGAATTGAACATCAGTAACATTAACACTTAGTGCTCACATCTCTGTCATACAAGTATTTTCATTTGTTAAGTTAGGTTCCTTTTAGCTAATGCTAGACACATAATATATTCACTGTGGGGAATATTGTGTGTTTTGGAAGTATTTATTTTTTATCAAACAACTGATTCTCTGTGAGAAGAATATAATTTGCTTTCTGTCAGTCATGCAGTGTTCTCCTGACAGTCTGAGCCATCTGTATAAACCAATATACTTGGTCTGACTTTATCAACTCTCCATATGGCTATAAGCTTACTTAGGTTTGTTACTCTATACTTCTGATTACATCAGAAGAGCTCAGCATTTGGCTCACGTACTGTGTACAGCCTGAAAGGAGAACTAAGCCATTGGAGCCTGCTCAGAGTGTACTGCTCTCCATTGCCAGAGCTTTCCAGAGTGCACTGTCCTGGGCCCTTAACCCCGTCCTGCCCTGCCAAGCTGCACAGCAAAAGTGCCCATATATATTTCTTTTTTCTGTCACTGCCAGGACTGAGGGAGCATCAGCAGAGTTGGTGGCGTTCACCTCCCCCCAGTCACCAAAATGAGCCATAGGATCTGCTCTTCCAAGAAGACTGGATCTAGCTGGATCACATAATTCATTTAGAAGAGATGAGAGCTCTGCCTCAGTGTCTGCTGTGAAATCTGAGAAAACTGATGGACTATTGGTGACAGCATAATGCTGCCCTAGCAGGAAAATGAAGACAGACTGCCAAACTCTACTGATTTGCTAATGATCCTTATCTGCTGTAACCTTCCAAAAAATTGGAAGTGGCAGAGTGGCGAGAAGAAAATCCTCAGGGAAATCAGTCTTAGACAAACTTCTGGAATTAGCCAAAGGAGTAGTAGGGCTAATTTGTTGAAGACTATTAATAGAGTTAAAAGTTCTCCTAAATGAGACAGCAAAACTTAAAGGTGATTTTGCAGGTTTTGGCCACGGGATGTCTTTAGAGCTGTCCATCTCATGTACTATAGCTATTGGCAAAACGGTTTGAATTTAAAGGAGCTTTTATAAAGATGTGCAAAACCTAACGAAACTTCCAATCTTTGAAAGATGCGATCATTAATCAGAGTATCTATGAAGGGGAGGGTAGAGATCTTCTGTGGGAGGATGACCTTAACCTAGCTGGGGAGTCAGCACAGCTCTCAGGGCTGAGGACAGCTGAACTGTGGGGCTCCACATACCCAAGGGAAAGCAAATGATCCAACACTCTGCCATGCCAAATTAAGACACAGGGTCCATTGTGGGTCAGAGCCTGTGACTGCTTCATCACTGTGGTTAAATTCAGAAGTAGAGCAAACCTCCAGAATAACAATCTAACATAGATTGTAACATGTGAGTTACAGTCTAGCCAAATGAAGAATTAAAGAATATCAGGAAAGAATTTTGCACATAATAAATATGTAAAAATCAGATATACTTCTACTGGGCCCAAGCTCTACTCTCACCAAAAAAAAAGCATCTTCCACTATTTTGACATTTCTCATTGTCTGATCTGTTCTTAGTTGGACTTTCTCACATAAGAAAATTCACCACCTTAGCTAGAAACAAAAACCCCGAGTTGTCCAGAAAAAGGGTACAGAGTTCAGTATAAACCTGGCCTGGCAGATTCTCAGGGCTAACTAGGGCATTTAGAAGAGGTTTTACAGTTATGCCATCTGGTACCACAGGCCTAATGATCTGCATTCCCCATGGAAATGCCCCAGGGCAGAACGACTGTTCCTTGATATGGATCTCCCACATGTAATTTTATCCTGCAGAAGGCAAGGAGGGCTTTCTCTGCTAGATATCTATTGTCAGTAAGTCTTCAATAGCATTGTTGTAATGGAGCATTATCTGATGTTCTGGTCATGTTAGATATATTCAGACTGTTTTTATTTCCTCTTTCCCCTGTTCCTGCGGATGTTGTACATTTTTTAAGTACTAGTATTAAAATATCAGTTGGGTGTAAAAAGTTTGATGAAATCTTATTTTAGTCTTGCATGCAGTCTGTCAAAATCCAGATTCTTCTGAAACTGGATAGATTTGCTACAATTTTGGTTTTATAAAATAAAATTGGAAAAAAGGGTTCAGACAATGTTGAAGTACTCTTTTGCCAGTTTTGGAATAGAATATAGCAGTGTTCTATATTGAAAGAATCACAGGTTATTCCTCTGCAGAGGAGAGATAAGATATATTGTAAATGCTCTGTATCAAGAACATCAATAGCTTACTAATGACCTCAAAATCAGAAATTAACTGTTCAAAAATGGAAACACAAATGCTCACTGAACATAAAGTGATTTGCAGATAGCATCAGAAAATCTGAGGCATAAAATGAGATGTAACCAGCAAAGGACATAAAAGAAAGTGAGAAAAGTTTTTAGAAATACAGTCAGGATAAAAGACTGAGAATATTTCACTGGTCTTAAGCAGGAATAGTGAAAAATTTATGAAGCAATGTAAAAGAACAAAGTGTTCAGTGCCTGAGCCTTCACAAAAAGAGTATCTGTGATCAGATTCTTAACACATTTCAGTGGTGTGGAACACCAGCTAGAATTAGGAAAGAACAAATAGCAGATATTTAGTTGTGACGTGTGCATGATAATGGACCCTGCTGAAATCCACCTTGGAAGATTAAGAAATAATTGAAACAATCTGAACTACTTTGAGGACACACAGAGTACTGATCAGAATGACTATAGTGCTCTCCCACAGAAAAGGAAAAAGAAAAGATGGAAAATTGTAGGTTAGTCAGTCCAAGTTTAATACCTAGAATGATACCACAACAAAATGTGAAACAATCACATATAAGCATCTAGGGACATAAACAGGGTAAGAAACAGCCAGCTTGTATTTATCAAAATAAAGTGGGATAAACCAAGCTAAGTTCTTTCCAAGTGAATAACTCGGTTTTTCAGAATAATTTGTCTTTTTGGGTGGAAGAAGGTATGCAGAGAAAATGGATTTTCAATTTATTGAAGTTGTGGCAGTCTCAGACAACCTCCTCCACAAAC
Source organism: Vidua macroura (assembly GCF_024509145.1). Classification (NCBI taxonomy): domain Eukaryota; kingdom Metazoa; phylum Chordata; class Aves; order Passeriformes; family Viduidae; genus Vidua; species Vidua macroura. The sequence continues at coordinate 17,430,524 of NC_071576.1, read as the reverse complement.
AAACACAGGGAATATGTCTTTTATTATATCACCATAAAATACCCCTGCCAGCTGTGGAAAATACCTGCTTCAAGAATAGTCAATAATATTCTCAATTCCAGTTTGAAATACTGAAATCCTTCTTGTTCTCAGCACATCTGTAATGGGAAGGACTGATTTGCTGCCAGCAGCAAGAGCAGCCCTGTGCAGAGGAAGTGTGCCAGACCTTATCTGTGCTTATCACTGGACAAGCCGGTGAAGCTGGAGGCAGAGGGTTCATCTGGAAGCAATGAGACATCTCTGCAGAGAGCAGCCACTAAGCCAGTTCTCTGGTGCTGTCAGGGCAGAGTGAAGCAGCCACGACTGTCTTCCAGTGACCCTGACTGTCAGTGACTGTCAATGCAATTAGCAGCTTTAACCCATCTGTAAACCAAACTGTTCCTAAGAAATAGTGATTGGTACTGTGCTACATCCCTGTGGCATCTGGCTGTGCTTGAGTTTCTCTTTCCTGGTACCTTTTGGCCTGAAGATCCTATGACTCTGGCAGGTGGAAAAAAAAATGCCTCTTTCGAAAGCATCTTTTTTGACACATCAATAGAAAAGAAGGACACAAATACCTGCCTCATGTCCTTGAAGTACAGCAAACAAATTCAATCTGGTTGTACCAGCCCTGTGATGAATGTCTGGTAACACTTAGTCCCAGATGGCAGAGGCACATGCTGATGTAAGTTCACCCAGCTGGTCTTTGCAGTTTAGAATTTGAAATAGCTGCAATTTTATCAAAATATTCAACAATTCACAGATTGTACAATAATATATTTATGCAAATCCACAGTGAGTTGATACTTGCAGGTCATCAACTACAAGTCCAAAATTTTGATATATATGAAATTACAATAAAATAGATAGCTTGGGAAGAATGAAGAGATTTTTTGAATACACAACATGAATTATTTTGCACATGTATATTTGTTTAAAAAGAGATGCACATTTGTTTACACAGCATATCAGTAAGTTACTTATTATATTCCTAGGCTAGTGATCTTTATCAACTGACATACATGAACTGAGCAATTATCTGAGCAATTGAGGCATACATGCAGTTCCCTATAGTAACTTCAGCTGACAGGCTGCCATAGTTAATTGGATCACATTGGATTGGCTCACATGTGCCTAAGCCCTGTATTACATCTGGATATAGTTCACTATATTTTTATATATTTTTCTTAGACTTTTCTAAGCTTTTTTATTATTATACAATAATAGTATTTTAATAATAAAAGCAGTTAAGACTGTTTCTTTTCTCCTCTTTAAAAATAAGAGATCAAATTGTGAGTTCTATTCTTACCATGAAGTAAAACTACATCTTTAATAATAAATACTCTGCGACTAAAATGCTTCCTCTTCTATCAGCTTTCATATGGGTCATTTTCTTTCAATAAGCAAGGTCAGGGACAGCTACTAGACTATGCAAGAGTCATCTCTCCCTCAGGAGGGTGTTAAATTATAACTTACCTTATCGGTTCTAACTTCAGGTAGAAACTGATCTACAGGTTCTGCTTGGGGCTTTTGTGGAGTCACAGAAATTAGGTTATTAGCAAGAGTCACCTAAGGGCTTGTCTACAGGGGACATTCCAAAAAAGGGACAAGATTTCATCCTAAAGCAAACAACACAAAGAAAGTATGCCTGTAATTAATGAGTTAAGACAAAAGTGTCATGGCAGATACTTTCCTCGAGTCCTGTGGGCAGTTTTGGACACCACAATATAAGAAAGACATTAAGTTATCCGAGAGCATCCAAAGGAGGGCCATGAGGACGGCGAAGGACTTTGAGGGGAAGCCATGTGAAGAGCAGTTGAGGTCACTTGGTCTGCTCAGCCTGGAGAAGAGGAGACTGAGGGAAGACCTCACTGCAGTCTAGAACTTCTTTATGAGGGGAAAACGAGGGGCAGACACTGATCTCTGTGGTGGTGACCAGTGGAGTACTCAAGGAAGCAGCATGAAAGTGAACTGGGGGAAGTTTAGGTTGGATATCAGGAAAAAGTGTTTCACTCGGAGTGTGGTTGGGCACTGGAACAGGATCTCCAGGGAACAGGTCACAGCACCAGCCTGACAGAGTTCAAGAAGCATTTGGACAATGCCCTCAGGCACATAGTGACTCCTGGGGTGTCCTGTGCAGGGTAAGGAGTTAGACTTGATGGCCCTGATGGGTCTCTTCCAACTCAGCATATTCTATGATTCTAAGTTCCCATGACAGAGCGTAAGTATTCTGACATCTTTGGCTTAGATTCCTGCTCTCAGCTTGATGAGGGTGAAAAGCAAGGAAAGGAGGAATCTTCATCATGGGTCCAAACTACAGCCAATATTCACTACATTTGAGTCAACAGCAAGGTGCTGTTCCAAACTTGCTTCTGCATCCCTCATCAAAGCAGTATCACCTACATTACCAAAACAACTTTACATAAAATATAATTGGTTCTGTGGGGCTCAGAGGGGAAGAATAATAATGACAGGAGTCTAAAATTTCTATGCCAGGTTATTGTCCAGCCAAAGTGGTTCTTAGCTAGAATGGAACTGCACCAGAAGAGGCACTTGCTGAGCAGAAAGATATTAGAAAGCAGTCAAAAGGTCAAGGGGAAAGGGAAAAATAAGCCTCTGCTTTTGTGCAGTTCTAGAATTTTGAAGAAATCTTCTCTGGTGTCTTCTCCCTCGTTTGTTGATAGCAATGACAGAAGTGCTAATGTAAAAACAGCTTGTGAGTGCTTGTACCACAGGCTAAGCTGATAAAGGTGACAGGTAGCTTTTTTCCACTGTGCTATGTGCTGACTGAATGTCAAGGCAATAGAGAGATGCAGCCCCTGAGGCACTACAGAGCTCACTATTGATGACACCACTGCTGAGACCTCATTAAGGAAGACATGCAGCTCAGAAAGGTATTAGTGTGAATGTGTGTCTGATGTCTGGATGTAATAGATTCATCAGTCATTGCTCTCTAGCACTTTCTCTTTGTCCACCCAACCTCAGTTGCCTCCTGTGACTGGAAAAAATTACAATGAACTTTCACCAACTTTAGGGCAAGAGGGCTCTGGTCTACTCTTTACAATACTGCAAGGTCCTGGCATTTGCCAATTTGTGTGGAGTAAGCTACTCTAGAATTTAAGTTTGAAATGCAGGCTATGTATATTAGGAATTTAATTCTAATAACCTCAAGGACAGTGTTTTGAATAGTTCTCCTGAACTAATTAGTTGACTGACTTTTTAAAGATTAACTGATAATAATTTTATTGTGATAGATAATCTGGAATGCAGATTGCAATCACTGTAATGAGATCCTTCAGTATTTTTTCAACAGGTAAGCCTTATCAAGATAATAGATCTGATCTTTGCATTAGGAGGTATCTTGCATTGTTATGGGGCTTTGGAACCCTCAGGAAAAAAAACCTGGTTTGAGCAAACACACTGCAAGGTTTTGTTTTCCCTCTTTTCTTACGATCACTCTTTCCTATCATAAAATTCTTTGGTGCTAACTCTGATATATCAGAAACTTCATGCTTCTTTCAGGACAAAAATCTCTTGGCTAGCACTAGAAAACATGACTTCACATTGTAGGATCAGAGGCAAATAAATATTGAAGGCAAATAAATGTTCTGAGGGATATTTCGGTGGGGTTTTTTTGGGCATACCTAAACATTAGAGGAAGTTGAGATGCAATATTAAGTGAAGCAGGAATGATTGTGCATGACAAGGTAATGAATTAATTAAGAAACAAAATAACCTTGCTTTTAAAAAAAACCCCAACCAACAGTTTCACTAATTAAATGATTTTTATTTGAGATCTTTAGGAATCCAACAATTTTAGAAATCATCTGCAGCTTTGACAAAACCACATCTCAGAAATTCAGGGCATGTGATAACCAAAGATGAGCACTCTGGGTAGAACCAAAATTTGTCACTTTCCACTCTGATGTCACAAGCTAAAAAGCAGTAACTTTTAACTTACCCTTAAAGATCAAGCTTGTATAGAACTACAACAGAATTGCAGTGTACTTCCTGCTCTTAGCCTTGCACTTCACTGACATTTGTGCAGTTCTATTCATACGATATTTACATACGCACTAATGGACCTGCCACCACTGTGAGATAAATGCTGAAGCCTTACCTAGCATCTAGGCAGCCTTTCCTCAGGATGATGTCCTGTGTGAGTAAAATGCTGCCTGAGCATGCTGCCCCAGAGCACAAAGTGTAAGTGAATTGTCATGGCCTTCATTTGAATGAAATTAACTAAGAGGCACGGCTGAACAAAACAGATCTCTAATCCTAGTTACTAAGTTCCACTGGACTTTAATTTTACTACACTCTAATTCAACTACCATTACATAACTGATGCTGACATCGCTTTGACTTAAGAAAATATTACATAATTTTTATGAGACAAAAGAATTGAGAAAATAATCTTGTTTTACAATTTTATTTCTAATTTAAATTGTGTAGGCCGTGGTGGGCAACTGAAAGTTTGGGGATTACAGAAAGCAGGAGACTATATCTGATTTAGGAATGTTTATTAAATTGCAGCCCTAGTGAATTGTTCAGCAGAGCACTGAGGATTAAGCACACCACTCAGCCTGAATCCACATCATCTGCAAATCTGATATTTATAGTTGTCTCTGTATTGCCCAGACCTTTAGCAAACTATTTTTAGTGGCTAATTGTCCAGCTGCATTACATCTTCACCTAGTTTCTCTTTCTTAGCCAAAGGAAATTGAAACCCTGAGGAAGCACAAAAGCCGAACCAAATATTAAATGGCATTGAAAATGCTGAAATAGTGGAATATAAATGTCTTGAAGAAAAAGGGAAACTGAAAAATCATCACAGTAAAATTTATCTACTTTTGGGGGGCCCTTAAAAAAAAACATACTTCTCTGTGAGAGTGTTGAAAAAGCATATCTAATGGCTTTTGTGGTGGGATAAAGCAAACAAGAGGTACAAATTAAAGACTGGCTTTTAAATAGCAGATTAGAATAGTAAGAGATAAATGCAAATGAAGGGTCAAAGCAGCATGAAGCCAAGAGTGCAAGGATGTGTGGAAAGCCCAGGGCAGGATGGAAGAATGGATAAAAGACATGCTGGATCAGAGGTTTTTAGCTGTTACAGCAGCACCACTGAGGGCTGGATGAGATACAGGCTTCTGTCAGTAGTGGTTTAGGAGTATTAGGTTTGCCTGAACCAGTCTGACATTTCCTCAGATGTGTTTATCAACTCTCTCTGAGGGCAGCTGGCCCCTGGCACTTTGCAGCTCTGAGGGGAGGAGCAAGAATTGATTCTTCATGATTGATGCTACTGTGCTTGAATGCAGTTACTAATTCCTCTTCACAGCTGCACAGCAAGCATCCCCCCCCATCTGAAGCACAGCTGGAACACAGCCTGTCCATGTTTTATGAGGCTCTGCACTGTAACACCCCCAGTTTATGAGGTTTACATTATTACATTACCTGTAATGGACCTGTAATATTACATATTATTACATTACCTGTAGCGTTCAGTTGTCTGCTTTTTCACTAAGTGCCTGGAGGGGAATTGAGCATACAGACAGTTATGCCAAGCAAGCTATGCAGAATGGGACAGAGAGATGAAAATCACGTTGAAAACTAGGCATTAATAATCCCTGATTCTAATGTCAAGGGTTTATCTCTGTTTCTAACAGGTCCAGACTTGGCCCCATGTTGAGATTTCTTCTCTGCTGCTAAGAACTTGGAATGTGGGCTATTTGTGTTAGTACTGTAATGATAATAATCTCACAGGTAACATTTTGAAAAGCTTCACAAGCTGAGAGAGTTGGGGTTGTTCAGCCTGGGGACACCTTATTGTACCTTTCAGTACATAAATGGTCTTACAAGAAGGCTGAAGAGGGACTTTTCACAGGACAAGACATTAAGCCTTGGTGTTAAGCTAAAAGAGGGTTTTGTTTAGAGTAATTATTAGGAAGAAATGGCAAGATGCTGACAAGACTGTCCAGAAATCCACAGAGAAGCTGTGGACGCCCCATACCTGGAAGTGTTCAGGGCAAGGTTTGATGGGGCTGAGAGCAACCTGGTCGAGTGAAAGGTGTCTCTGCCCATGGCAGGAGGGTTGGAATTAGATGATCTTTAATGGCCCCTCCAACCCAAGCCATTCTATGATTCTGTGATTCACTGAATTAGCTGAGTAACATTGTTAAGCTAAACAAGCAACAGTGGTGTTCCAACATGTCCCAGCTACCAAACTGTCTCCAGTTACATCTCTGTTGCTGTGATTGCTCAGAACTCAAGCCTTCTATCAAACATTAACTCCATCATCCACAAGGTCCACATTTTGGGTTTCTCCATGGCTCAAATCTGGAACAAGTAAACGACTTCAGCAAGTGGGAAGCATGAGTCCAGAAGGACCAGCTCAGGCTCAGAGTCTGCCCATTGGATTCAGTGAGCTCAAACATCCATCAAGTAGCCATAAGTTACAGCTGGAGCAAAGTTGAGAGGGTCAGCTTAGCTGAAAAAAAAGCAGTCCATGGTGCTGGACACTGAGTTAGGTGTCAAGCTCCTGAACTCCAGATTGCTGCATTTCCCAGATATTGGTACCTGACATGAACAAGTTAAAGCTCACTCAGGTATTTCACCATTTCTGAGAATCACATGGATAGCAACAGCAAAGTCTTATTAAAAAAACAAAACAAAACAAAACAAAACAAAAAAACAAAACAAAAAAAAAAAAAAAAAAAAAAAAAAAAAAAAAACACAAAAAAACCCCAGACATGTTTACCCTCTAACTACACAGAGAAGGCAGCAAAGACACACTGCTCAGAGAGCACTCAACAGAAATGTCTTCAAGGAGCAACCAAATAATTTTAGAACAGTCATGACAGCATTTTCCAGTTCTGCTCCTGCTGTCCTGCTGGTAAGGAGCCTGCAGTTATTAAGCAGGCTAATTATAACATCTGAACAAGCTTTTTATTTCCCCCAATAAATCCAGACTAGGAGTTAAAATATCTAGTAGACTCAAACAGCCCTTTTTTGCAAGGTGAAGTGAACAGTCTGCCGGCACACACACACATCTGATTGCCCTGGAGATCTGCTGCATGTGCACTGTGACTGCCATTTGTAAAGTTTAACACTGAATAAGGGCCATTATTAATTAAAAGAGGACCAAAATATACCAGCATTTCTATCAGCTTCACAGGACAATGTATCTGCAGAGCACAGGAAACTCATTAAATTTAAGGGAAAACATAAAAATAATAGGAAAACTCTTATATGTTCAACACATAAGAGAAGCAGGGAGAGCTTTCTCAAATTCTTTTTAGCAGACTGCTGGCTGAAGGGTTTGTTACTAAAGGTAAAGCAAAACTCTTTCTTAACTCATTAAAAACATTTACCATTTAACTGAATAATTATCAAAAAGCAGTGAAGAAGTTATACTACAAATAACACCCAGAATGATAGCTGGATGCAAATACTATTGTTCTTTTGCAAATCAAATACTTAAAAAAAACCCTTACTCTTCTTGCCTTGAGGACTCTTCAGAAGGATGTGGTCGCACTTACAGTCATATAATTGCATAGTTCAATTGTATGAGTTTTCAATTATGTGTTTTTTCAATCAAACAAAAATATTAGCATATTGGTAGAGACATATCTCTATACAGCTGCTACGTGCAGTGAGAAATACTCATCCTTATGGATTTGCTCTGTACTCATTTCTATTAGAAATGGCTTTTGGTATGGATTAAGGTTCTTTCTGTGGCAGGAATGAGCAGATGTGTTCATAACCTCTTGTCAGGAGGGAACAAACATATTGCAATTTGTGCCTGTTTACATGTGCAGGCACCTTGGTCATTAACAAGTCTCACAAACACAGCAGGGGATTGCAAGCAACACCATTCTTGTCCAAAAATAGTCTGTAACTTGGTGACCAGCCCCAACAGTGTTTATCTTCAGAAGGAACAAATATGCTTTACTTATGAGAAGCCTATGTACTGGGTCTGTCTGAGAGGTAATCAGACATATGCCGATTGGCAGTCAGATACATGGAGCACTAGGTAGTGTTCTGACAGCTCTGTTGTCAGCAGAGTTTCGAACAGAAGTTGACACAGTTGATATCAGCCTTAATTTACAATAAAGGTTCTCCATTTACAATCTCTGAATTAATTTATGTTCATATTAAAGTAAGCTGGAACTGAATACATTTGGAGAACCAGTCCAAGAGAAGCAGGCAAGAGAGCTGAATTATCTGTTCTTTTTTTCCTGATACTTTAGAGTTGAAGTTCTAAATTTTATTTAAACTTCAACTTGTCCCTAAGAATAATTCTATTTGCATGCTAATTTTTTTGTCACCTGAAAGCCAGAAGTATTATAATAATCTGAAGAGCCCATTAAGTTTAGTGAAGTCAGGAGAGACTTTTTTTGTCTATACATAACATACATAGATTCTAAATCAACAGTACTCCATCCTTTCTGAACTCAAGCTCTCTTGCTCTTTTTCAGACATTCTCAAGTCATAATAAATTACACAAACACACAAGATTTTTAAAGGACCATCCCTTCTACTGCTGTATGCATTTCTTTATATTCAAACCTACTGTATCATGCCTATATTCTGTACTGCTAGAACCTGGTGTTTCCATCATTAGATTATAAACTGCATGGAAAACGGCCATGTTTTATCTTAAGGCAGCATCTCTCTAGTGAAGTGCACCATCAAAACCTAAAGACAAACACCAATATTAAAGTAAAAGCAAGGTTAGTATCATACCTTGTGCAGTTAGTTAAATATTTTGGGGAGTTGCAACAAGACATTTCTGTTTGCTTTTCTTCTATTCTTCAAGTGTTAGGAAAGACTTCCTGAAAATACAGAAAATACTGCTTTTCTTTAAAACACAACAATCACTGCCCTGGCAAAGGGTGAATGGTTTAATTCACCTGCATTTTTTCACTACCAGAGAGTCCCCCATTATTTTTAAGCATCCTTCTTCATTGCAGTAAATAATGTGAAGCCAGGTGGGTTCATTTGTTGTCTCTCCATCCATAGCTAACTGGCTCAAAAATAGAGCCTCTTGCCAAGAATACCAGTAAGCACAGATTTATTTAATGTTACTCCACTGTGAAGATGGCCTTTCATCATCATTCAAAGTCCTACTGCATTTAGCTCCCACTTCATCTGGGGATGCATTTGGCCTGAGTCTCATCTTGAACAGCACTATTTTAGTTACTTCCTTTTAAAAGGGAGAAATTCCTTGGCAGACAAGGAGGAAAAGGCTCAAGGAAACAGCTCAGTCTGGAGGTCAGGATATACCACACTGGATCAATATTGTACTTGGTGATTGTGGTGCGCAGACTTCTTTCTACTGATCTTCAAACAACTCTTGCAACTTTGTTAATAACACCCTTATGAAAGGAACTCCATACAAAGTAAGAGGGCTGATAAATTTGTAAAGATGGGAGGTTAGGCATCGAAGTGTGGAACATCATGGAGGAACCTGACCAGGAGCAGGATAGCTTGTATTCTTGTAGCAACTAGAAGAAGAAAAGTAAAAGAGCAATGTCTAACTAAACATTGTATCTTTAGAAGGCAAACACATTTTTCCTTTCGGTGTTACTGTTAACACCTTAGGTTAGTAGAAATAAACATTTTTTACTGCTCACTGAAGACTTTCTTCATGGCTGTAATTGCATTAGGTCAGAAAAAAAAAAAACCCTGAACTTTCATTTTTGGCTTTACCTCACTGGCACAAATCCAAATTCTGGTATCAAACTAATGCACTTGCAGGAAGTGTTTTAGATACACAGAATAATAATACTACAGAAACATTCGTGGGAATTTCTTTAGTTCCTTTCAATAGAAACATTCTTTACTAACCTTGGGTTTAGAAAGTACTTGAAGTTGGGTATGAGAGAAGTTGTTAGGGGTCATTAGAAATTCATGTTATTTTGGCAGCATCTGCACACTATTAAATCATGTGGAATATTGAAAGTGTTTATATTTCATTATATGTCATTTTGACAAAACCAGTTTCACTAGGCATTGACTTTGATTCCCAATTCTCATTGTCAAAAAGTATATCACACTGCAGTAAAATATGCTTAGATATATCCTTTTTTTTTTTTTTTTTTTTACATATCTGGAAAGAAAAATAGTAGACTCATGAAGCAAATGGTCTCTTCTTGTCTAAGACCTCCTGCTGAACTGAGCAGATGGGTATAAATTTCCTGGAAAAAACATAACAAGGAGAAACTGTGGTAATTCTCAGGGGCTCAGGTAGCAGTCCAAAATGGAAACACAATTAATACTATCCAGGCTCCGCACCACAGCTTGGAGAAACAAACTGTACAGATATTTTCTAATGACATCACTAATGACTGCATCACTGGACCTGTTGAAGGTCACCTCATTGTTTTTGAGCAAAGCTTTGACACATTTCTCACCTTCAGCAGCAATAGCTACTAATAAAGCTTTCTTTATAGCTGGAAATGAAGTGCAGATGACACCACAAGTACAGGATGAAGGAAATTTTGGGGTCACTCCTTGGGTGGGATCAGGGAATGGTATATAGGTGTCCCTTGGAGGATGGAGAAGGCAGGGAAGACCAGCTCGGAGGAAGGCCCGGGTATATCTCCCGCTTTCCACTCATGCCTGTGCGTGGATGCAGTGGAGGCAGGAGAGGTGGCACCGCCGGCTCTTGCCCTGGGCAGCAGTGCCAGGTGCCGGGGGAAGGCTGGAGCGGAGCGCTGCAGCCCGATCCGCCGCGGGGCTGCGGGCAGGAGCGCGGCTCCCGCTCTGCGCTGTGCAAGGGCAGCAGAACTAGCGCCAGGACTCTAAAGTCCGCTACGTTAAAACAGGGCCTGTTTAATTGTGAAGAAAAATATTTGGAAATAAAAATTCGATCGCGCCGGCAAAAAACTGGGCATTGGCGGCAGCCGCGCCAGGCTGCGCCCGCGCCCCAGGGCTCGCCCCGCTGCCGCTCGCCCAGCGCTGCGGGCACCGCGCTCCCGCCGCAGCCGTACCCGGCCCCACCGTCCGGCCCGGGGGCGCTCCGCCCGCTCGGAGGAGCCGCCTCCCCTCCCGCCCTCCCGTTCCTAGGAGCTGGCTCTCCCCCTGGAGGCCTCCGGCGGCAAGGGCCGCGCTCCGCCGCTTATGTAACGCGGGGCCCGGCAGCGCCCGGGGTCCGCGGGGCAGCCTGGCGGGGGGAGCGCCGCTCGAGTGCTCACACGGGGCTCAGCCCCACCTCGCACGGCACACCGAGCATTCCGGAAAGCACCCGTGGCAGCTCACACGTGTAGCTCCAGCGAACGGGAATAGCTGAGCCCTGTTCGCGTGGTGCTTCGCCGACGTGGGGAACTCTGCAGCCAAGTCTTGGTGCACGTTCTTCCCTCCCGTGGCTGAAGCCCTGCAGCCGGACACAGCCCTGGGCTGTGCCGGGATCAGCGCTTGAGGAGCTCCTGCGTGTTCGTCCTGGAGGATCCTGCGAGAGACGAAGCAGTTCACGCAGCCTCCTGAGGTACACGTGTGACTTCTGCAGGCCATCTGTACCGTCCCAGGGATCTGCTGGTGCCCTAAGGCAGATAACGCAGAAACACTGTACCCAGCCCCGACCAGACCCCTCGGAGGGAACAGATCCTCCCAAGGAATGGGTTTTAGCACCACCTCCATGGATCTGTCACAAGGACTCTGGGAACACTGCTGAATCAAGGAATTGTGTAGGATGGTAGTCAGGTGGCAAAACTGAGATTAGGATCAAGCACTGTTTTCCCGGATGGGGTGGGGAGGCAGCGTAGCAAACAAACTCTTACGTGTAAGTACCCCAAAGCACTGCAGATTCAAACGTGTGCCTCGTGGCATAGCACAACTTCAGTCATAAGGGAGAAATAGGCTGTCAGCCCCTTGCTCCTCTCACCACGGCAATGGCAACTTATCCAGCCGTATGCATCCTATCCTCACAGCTTTGATCTCCGCTCAGCAGAGGAAGGCGGCTGGAGAGAAGCTGTGATAGGAGCTGTGAGGGTATAACACGGGCTGCAGCGCTACGAGGCAGCCCACGCGCCTTCGCGACGCCTGCGGCGCGCTGAGGCACAGCCTGCGGCAGCTGCCTGCGCTCAGGGCCCCGCACGGGCCGGGCCCCGCACGGGCCGGGCCCCGCACGGGCCGGGCCCCGCACGGGCCGGGCCCCGCACGGGCCGGGCCCCGCACGGGCCGGGCCCCGCACGGGCCGGGCCCCGCACGGGCCGGGCCCCGCACGGGCCGGGCCCCGCACGGGCCGGGCCCCGCACACGTGCGCCTTCCCCCTCACCGGAGCGCGTGTATTAATTGCCCTTTGGTGGCGATAACGATCGCTGCCGTGCTTGCGGTGCTGGAAACCAAACACCCTGCTGACAAGGTATCTGAAAAAAACCCAAATCCGTATCTTTGAAGTGTTGTGCTCAAGGCGATTTGTGTGGAGCTTTCTAGCTCTTTCTATTACCTAAAAGGGGGGGGGGGGGGGGAGGGGCAAAGAATCATTACACGTCCGCTGTCCAGCTTCCAGCATAGAAATAAACCAAACAGCCTGGCTTGCCTGACAAACTGTGAAGATTCAGATAATCCTGTCCAGCTTATTCTCCATCCAGGGGCAATTTGTTCCTTTTAAACCCCTAACAGCATTTTGCCAAAGCTGCCATCAGGAAAATTGTGACATGAGCTGTGCAAATATTTACTCAGCCATTCCCACGCTGTTTCCCAAAGAGGTTATTGTTCCCCCCCACTCCCCTGCCGGCACGAAGCACAACCATGAGTTAAGTTAGAGACTGCTGGTAACGTAAACATTCAGATTTTACAGAACGCATTTGCTTCCAAAGCGTTTCCTTTAACAGGAAGCCCCCGGAGCCTGCACGCATGCTCTAGTCCGCCACCATCAAAATACCCCAAATCGGGCTCATTGGTTGCGGGTGCAGTCAAAAGTTGTGCCACTCTGAAAAAAAAAACAAACACCAAAACCCTCAGGCCCCAGCGAGGATCGAACTCGCGACCCCTGGTTTACAAGACCAGTGCTCTAACCACTGAGCTATGGAGCCGCCGCTCTATAATTGTCCCGGTTGTGTCTAAGTCCGGTCCCGGCCCTCCCCGCCGCCCCCTGCCGGGCGCCCCGGGCCCCGCGCCGCCGGCCCCGCCCTCCGCTGGCCCCTGAGGCGCCCGCCCTGCACAGCGGCCTGGCCGCCGCGGCCGCCGGGGGGAGCCCGCGGCCCGCCGGGAGCCGCTCCTGGCCCGCCGAGAAACTGCCGGAACTCGCCGGGAGCCCGCCCGCCGCCCTGTTTGTCCGCTCTCCCTCAGGCAGCCCGCCCGCCGCCCTGTTTGTCCGCTCTCCCCGCGGCGGCCCGCCCGCCGCCCTGCCCCGCTTCTCGCCCGCCAGCACCGTGGTGCTGCTCCCGGCGCTGCCAGGCGGCCGCCGCGGTTGCCTGGGAGAGCCCGGGCCGCGGGAGGGTCCCTGGGCCCGCTGCAATAGCGGGAAATAAAGCTGCTGGGATGAGCACGTCCGGCCAAGCCGGCAAAGGCACCGGAGGAGAAATATGGGGTGGGTGGGTGGGCGAATGTCTGGCATACAGCCTGATCTGTACCGGCTAGGAGTAATGAAACCCTGTCGTAACAGAGAGTGGGGTTTTTTTTGTTTTGTTTTGTTTTGTTTTGTTTTTTTTTTGTTTTTTTCCTGCAGATGTTGGGTATTAAGAAGTTTGAGCAAGGCTGCTGCGGGCAGAGATGCTGCCCGGGGCCTCTGAGCATCACTTGTTGAGTGACACCTTGCAGCGCTGAGCATGGACCCTAGAGAGGATTTCTAGGTAATTCTTTCACCTGGTGCCTGCAGATCAACTTTACCAGAGGTTACAGAGCTCAGAAGCTTCAGCTGACAGCTAAAAGCTGGAAGGCAGCCATGCTTTTGGACCCATCTAAGTGTACTGCTGGTGTCCAGTGCTAGTGCTGAGTGTCATCACTGCTAACAGCACACATTAGCGAGAGGTCTAGGATCACTTATGAATGGCCTGAATATTTTTTTAAAACTTCATGGCAGATAAAATTATTGCAGCCATATGCCTTTCAGCAAGCTATATTCAGAGCCCTGTCTTCATTCTGTACTGACATCTCTTTATATAGAATTCAGACTTGGATCAGCGGATGGGAAAGGGATGCAGCAGGGGAGCTCATAAACCTGGCTTGGCTTAATACAATTTTGAAACAAAGAATGTTGCACTATGGAAATAAACCTCAAAGTCCACAGCAGCATCAGGGTTTGAAGTATCCCGGGCATATGTGATTTCTGCCCAAATATTTTTTCCTTCACACATTAACCCCCTGACAGTTTTTAATAAATGACATCAGTGAAATTTGAAATAAACACTGAAAAATTATTGCTGACTCATAAAACAAAGCTCCATGCAGCAGCTGGGTAGTAGGTACAGTCAACAGAACAACAGGGGTCAGGTCCATTTTCTCCACTGAATGATACTTATTACATGTATGTATATTTCAAGTTTTGTGAAAATATTCAGTGAAGATTAAGTGTTTGAATCTACTAAGCACTTCATCTCAATTCTGTACTCTGGAAATAACAAGAAAGTGTAAGTTGTATTTCTAGTCATCATGACAAAGATATTCATGTTAAAATTACAGATGTATGTGTTAATCATGCATTATTTGCTGTGTTATTTTAGGGACATGTCTCCTCTGAGATATGCTCGATACTAAGCCAGGTTCAGACTTTTCAGTCTTCAAAACTGATGACTGCTAGTGGCAGCTTTAAAGCTTTTCTAGATGGTGTGTGTGTCCTATCTGCACGTGTGTAGTGCAGTGAAAGTTTAAGAGCACTACATTGTAGCAAACTACAGATCTACAGATTATTTGCTATTAAGATAATATTGTCATGATTAGTTGTCACACCCTGGAAAACAGAAAAATGCCATTGCCTTGCAAAAGACCGTGCAATTCTTCTCCCCCATGCCACATGCTCAGCCTGAATTACCACATGCCTGTCTATGAACTTGGAAAAGTCAATGAAATCCCTGCTGGAGACTATCATGCAAGTGCATCAATGCACAGAAGTCCAGAACATATTTAAACATTATTTTTTAAAAGCCCCAAACACTCAAAAAGTCCAAAACAAAACTAAAAATATCATTTATGAAAACTTGTTACATGTTACCATACTGTTCTCTTAAACATCTGTTCTGTTCTTCTGCTACCTTACATCACTGCTAAGGCAGAACAGACAGAAAATATTTCAGAAAGGTTTTTTAAGTCCTGATGGAGATGGACCTTTCACCACTAGGGCAGGAGCTGCCAGACATTCCAGCTATAGTTCAAAGGGACCCTCTTTGAACAAGAACAATTGTACTGGGTTTATTATTTAAAACCCTTGCATCCTTAAGACACACAGGCCTCAAGAGCTAATGGGCATTCCATTCATTCAATTAACCTGGGAAAAGGAGACTACTGTGCACTGAAAAGAAAGCAATACAGAACACAGCTCCCTTAGAAGCTGAGGCTCAGAAAGACAGGATTGTACAAAACCTGTGTGAGAGCTGTCAGCACAGCCAAGGCAGTTGGCACTTACCTTCTCACTTCATCAGGGACTGACTCCTGCAGTCAAAGATGTTCATCTTCCCTCAAATACCAAAAGAAATGCTCCAGTTGTGATACTTGAGGGGAGCAAAACTGGAAGTGGCAGCACGTACCAATGGGAGGAGTAGAGTGTTTTCTGTATTCTTCAGAGGGAGCATTAACAAAAAAAGCCCACAATTATAATATAAAATAAATTCTTACTCCTCTTATCTTAAATGACTGAATGTAAAGGTTTGAAATACTGGCTTTTTCTCACTGTTACTGTTTTCTTCTAGGCTCATTTACATCAATGAAACAAGATTGACTGGTTTTCATTTGGTCTTGGAAGACAGGCACCAAAACCCCATTGCAGTAAAACTGAATCTTGAGTAAATAGTTATTTAATCCAAAATGAGTGGCAAGGTCAGAGGTCTCTGAATTCAAGATAAGAGAGTGGACTCAGTTCTCAAAGTGGAGGCCATTGTGCTTTAAAACTTTGATGCACTGGCACTTTGTTGCTATGTTCATATCACTTTAGGTAATGTACAGATCATCTCTAAAAACCCCGGATTACTGTGGAAATAAGAATCAAGAAATAAACCAATAAATCATTTACATTCCTACCAGTACTTTTCTATTCTTCTACAGTGCTGTGTTTTATCTCTCCCACACCATCTTTCAAATACATTTTCAGAGCCAAACCAATATCTACTTGGCAGAATTTCTTTAAACACATATTCTTATTTCACCTCAATATTACTAAGTAGCTCATCTTTTTATAACCGAAGGCGATTCTTTGCATATGAAGTCTAAAAATGCTGTCTAACTTAAAGCTACCAGAATCTCTTATTGCAGTAATCACTCCCTCACTAAGTCTGTACATCAGTGCCTGAAGTGGGAAGCCCTCCCTTTCTTCAGTGCATTAGTATTGACAAAGCTAGTCCTTCAAATACATTTTTAATAACCTTTTTATATGGCGCAATATCACTGAAAGTTCACTGCATTTATTTTTGTCAGTTCAGAATGATGGGATTTTATATGAAAGGATTGAAAAGATTTTTCTGTTAGTGCTCTTCATTTTAAAGGCTCCAAAGCATTAATGCTGTGAACGTTAATATTTTGGCCTGATACATAATCTGCCTTTGCACATATTGCAGCTGGGCTAATGGGAGAAACCAGAAAAGTAGCTTTGTGGATCAGGAGCACAGCCAAATTGCAGGGATCTCCCCTATGGTCAATGATTTCCATTTCTTTTTTGATTTTTTTGATGTCACTGTACCAGAACAGTGGCATAGGCTGCCTTTCATGTTATCGGAGACATCAAACAGAGGTACTGAGGACCTGTCTCTTTACTGCTTTCCACCTTTTTCAGGCACTGACACTCCCACCTAACGAGTCCAACATGCTGCCAAAATAGCATCCTTGTGCACGAGTGGCGTGCTAGCCCTTATTGTGTCAGAGGTCCAGTGTGCAGCTTTCCAGCTCTTGGAATCTTTGAGCCTAGGTCTAGTCACACCTATCCACATGGCAGCCCTGGCATGGACTGCTCCTGCTCCTGAGCTCACCATGGCTTGGGCTGGGAACCCAGCACGAGGCCGTGAGTGGGGCAGCAGTGACAGTGCATTCTCCCAGTACTTTGCACCCAGCTGCCTTTTTCCCACAGAAAGTGAGGCACCAAAGAGTCCTGCTGCAGCCCTGCTGCAGATGTCTGACCAGTAAGTTTCCTGGCACAAATCTAAAGGGATGTGTTTACGGGATCAGCATGTGAGGCTGCAGAGATCTGACCCGACCAGTTGCCAATTGACAAGCTGATAGGAAATGAGTTTCCTATGGGACAGAGCCAGGAGGAGTGGAGTTCATATAAGGTTTTCCACACTATTTCATAGCTATCAAGTTAAGAATAGGCATCAAGCTACAGCAAGGGTCACCAGGTAATTTTCCTTGACACAAAGTGCATGCTTCTCATTCCATTAAACCACATCAGGGTAATGCAGTGAATATTACACTGGCTTGCCAAACTGCATTAACCATAGTGCTTTCTCTCCCAGACTTTAAGGTGATGCCTCTTGGAATAATAGCTGCATGAGGCTTTTGGGAAATATGACCAAGTATTTGCATCTTTCCAAAAGTTTGAATCCTTCAGACATCTTGAAGCGGGAAATATGAACAATATTCATACACACCCTAATATTAATATTAAATCATATTAGATATTCAAAAGGGACAAGAACAGGTTGTTAAGTGAAGTTCAGCATCTCACCACCAACAAGTAAGATTGAGGTTTCCTAAAAATGAAAAAAACATCAACATTTTGAGTATGATCTCAGACAATCCTGGGTGTATAATCAATGCAGGAATCTGTCTCATCTATATTTTAATTTTACACAGTGCAATATTGTAAGGAGTAGAAACAACTCACTCTGACATTCCTGTGTAAACAACATTGGGCATTATTGGAAGACCAGAAAAGTGTGACAGTCTCTTTCAGAGGCCCAAGAACAAAGGCCCATTTCAGTTTATATGGAATTTCAAAGTAGCCAGCATATTTCATGGCAAGCCATGTCCTAGCTACAAATTCCTCAGTTATTTTCACTATTTGGAGCAGGGGAATTATCACATCTTCCATTCCTTCATTTGATTTCAGCTGAATCCCTGGAAAGCTGTGTGTCACACTTCTCTACCTACATTTTATGTTGACATCCCCCTGTGAAAAATGACAGGTGTGATGGGCAGATTTTGCTGGCTTGCACAAGACTTCTTTTTATATGTAATGGAAATTTTTCTTGATTCCTATCTGCACTGCTTTTATGTGGCTAATTTAGAACCCTGGGGCTATTCTAGTCGAAATCTAGGAGCTTCATATCCCAGTAACAGACTCTGTACCAATACCCCCATATTGTCCTGCTAAAACACCTCAGTTTTTGGTGGGAAAAGAATTCAAGTGTTCACTTGGGCCAGTTGTTGAAACTTCAAGCAGCCTCCTGCTCCTGCTTGCTTACTGTCAATAGCAGCATGTATTGCATTGCCAGCAGCATTAAAACTGCAGTATCTTCTGCATCAGCTCATTTCAGACAAGCTGTGAGGGTGATGGCCATCATCTCCAAGTCAAGCTGCATCTGAACCTCAACCTGACTCTCAACATTTCTGCAGCCTGTGACCAGGAACCCCAGTCCTATATTCATAAGCTACTGAAAGAATCAAGCAGGACTGTCACCAAATGACACAAGCAAAAACGATGCACCACAGCCTTGGTCACGATGAAGAGACTAATTTATTTTTTCTGACTCCAATCTTTTATAGTTCTCAAAAGATGCCAGTGGATTGGAGGGTGAACGTGCCACCTCTCCAACGACACTGGACAAACTACCTGTACATCAAATTTTTCCGCCTCTATGAAAGAATGCAAAACAATAGGTTATTTACAGAAAGTTGTGTGAGAAAGTTCTCTACAAGAATGTAAACTCAGAAGGCTTTAGAAAACTCTTGATAACCAGGGCGACATCTCACCCTTTTCAGTTTAAAAAAGAAAAAGGAAAAGAAAAATGAACAGTGTTCAGTGCTCATTCATGGAGGACTCATCAGAGTGATCACTCGCGTTGTCTGCATCTGAGTCATCACTCAACGATTCACCCACTTGATGCCTTTCAGGTTGGTCACGGGCTCCATGTTGCCCTTCGGCCGGATTCTGCCTCTGCGGTTGCAGGTCAGGGCGAACACACTTCGAAGGTACCCAGCATGTCCCAGTATCTGTGGGCACACAAGCATACCCGCGCCCCGAAGCGATAAGGTCATAGGGACCTTCCCACTGTTTGGTGACTAAATTTCGCACTCGAACCTTTGCTCGAGGCTGATGTGCTTCGTCCGCAGCCTGCAACGAGAAATGATGATTCAAAATGACAGGGTTATTTACAGAAAGTTGTGTGAGAAAGTTCTCTACAAGAATGTAAACTCAGAAGGCTTTAGAAAACTCTTGATAACCAGGGTGACACAGGACCAAGTAAAATCACAGCCCAACTTCAGTGAAATCTGCAGAAGGAAATATTTTTTCTTTCTGTTCTTAGAAATGAGACACATGGCACCAGCATTTTCTTAATTACAATGAAGAGCTTGTGAACTTCAGTAGTTTTGCAGCTGGAATTTTGTCCCACAAAAATCACAGTACTGAGTATCTGGTAATGATAGTGAAAAAGAAAGGTTCCATCAAGAAATTAATTTATATGGAAAGATCTGGGCTTTTAATTAAACAAAAAAAGAAAGGCATTTGTAAGTAACTAGTCCAGCTTCTAAAGTAGATTGATTTAATTTTCAAAATATGGGTGGAGAGTTGCTTTTAAAATTGACACCTGCACATGCCAGTATAATTTTCTTTTTGTTCATGTAATTTTTAAAACATGTTCTCATTATACGATTTTCCTGCTTTATATCACAGTGGTACTACTGAACCTTGAAATGTAATTCTTTGGGGACCCTTAGCAGTGATATGTTGGTTCTTTTTATATATTACATTATTACTGTTCTTTATTTACACAAATGACACAAAGAACTCTTCATTAATATCACGATGACTCTATTCTCTGGAAGAAAAGAATGCCTGACAAAAATCATCATCACAGCTCCTGGCAGTTTCTTGGTTGTGACCTATTAAGGATTATTCTGTCAAAAAGCCAAGTTTCTTTTCTTTGAAAGAAAGCCCAAAATTACAGAATAAAGTGGCTTGGGGGAGCTAACAAGCATAGTACAGTAAATAAAATCAGTCTGGTTTAAATATAGTAAATAGCACTGGCTGAAAGTCATTTTAGAATACACTTATTATAAGAAACTACTTAGATAATGAAAGTAAATCTAAAAATCTAATATAATTTTCATCATTTATGCAGTTTGTTTGCTTTTTACATTTAATTCTGCTTGGATAATGAAAACAGTCTGCTTTTTTTTCCTTGGCTGTATCATATTTCTGATTGTCAGACACTTGCCAAGGCTGCAGTGACTGGGTTTTGGACACCTCAGGGGAAATGGTGAAATCCTGTTTCCAGCAAAGGGGTGAGCAGGGGAATTCTAGAGAACACATGTGTGTAATTTGGTCAGATCAGAGCCTGCCCACACAAGTGACAGGCAGCAAACAGCACATACCAGGCTATGCTGCAGAGGTTTGGGTCACACAGTGAATCTTCAAAAGTCAGTGCAGGTCCCACCACAAAGTGCTCCCATAAACCATTCCCTTTCCACACTCAACAGCCAGGAGCCAGCACTTGAGTTTGGTTTGGTTCCAGGAGCACCAGGGCTTTACTCAGGTTCCAGACTCACACTGGTTCCAGGAGCACCTGGGCTTTACTCAGGTTCCAGACTCACACTGGTTCCAGGAGCACCTGGGCTTTACTCAGGTTCCAGACTCACACTGGTTCCAGGGAGCTGAACTGCCATTTCAAGTCCCAGCAAGGGAAGTTCAGTTGGTTCATCTCAGGGACAGGGTCTGCCTTGTTTAACACCATAAGTGAAGTCACATCTGAAGAACGAGAAAGGAACCCACAGCTGTAAGGAGTTTTTTCAAAAGTGTTTTAAGACCTAGCTCCAAACAGCAGGATGCAGGCCACTGTCAGAATTGAGAGGTCTGCATACCTGTGCCAATTTGGGCAGTAGTTCTTGGAGAACAGTTAAGTGCCTGCCTCTGATTTTCAGAGTTTCTGTTAACTGGAGTAAAGTTCAATCTGAAGAAATCTGTCCTTCAGTGAAACAGAGCTACAGACATTATCTCACTAATGGGCTGATGCTGGATGCAACATCCCTGAGTCTCAGAAAGGTCTGGATTTGATTCTCTGGTTTCAGTACAGTCTCATTTTTTAACTGTAAGTCCCTGATATCCTCCAGTGAGATAAAAGTCCAACACAATAGAACTTATTTTCAGTTGTTGAGGTCAGGGACATGAGAAATTGCACCTAAGATGATCTTTGAGTTTATGATTCTTTCCCTTGAAAATACTTAAGACTGTAGCAGGGGGATTTTATTATAGCTTAATATTAAACATCCTCATTTAGCTAATGCTATTAGAAGAACCTGATTTCTTGCAAATTCTTATACACTAGGGGGTGCAAACATCCTTTTAATGAGTCCAGAAATAAATGGTCTCATCAATTCCAGCAAAGAAAGTGTCTGGTCCTGTACTAAAGCTCGTGTGGAAAATATCTAATGTTTTAAGTCACATTTGGCTCATACAAATGAATAAATAAAATCACTGCTTTCAGCAACAGCTTTTTAATGTTTTTTGGGTTTATATATGGAACAGAGAAGATGCTAACGTAGGAGTTACATAACAGGAGAATTCAGCTCCAGCCTGCTTTGCATGCCATTGCCGGCAGCTTTCTCATGTCCTGTGGTGACTCAGACACTGCCGTAAGCTTCATGGAGGGACGGTCTCAACTTTTTACCCCACATTTTCATATCATTATGTGACAAGTTAGTTTTCTGACTCAGGCACTGGCTGAAATCTGCCTTTCAAAGCACTTATTCTTCCGTTGTTACACCAAGATCTGTCACTTGCAAGTCATGGTGTGAGGCACAGTGGGCTGAGCGAGGCATTGTTGTTTCACCTGCATGGAACAAAGTTCTGATTTTCTCAGCTTGTGCCAACAGAGCATTTAAGCTTTTACTTAACAGGAAACAGTGGTGGTTCTGATGAATGTGATGGGATTGCTGACAGGCATAAGTGTTAATCAAGTTTATGTACCAGTAAAAGCAATGGAGCAGTGTTGAGTAGCAGGACAGATTTCCAGCTCCAGCATCAGTCAGTCTTCAGTCCCTCTGCTTATGCATCGTTACTTACTCATGCATCTTTACTTTCACACAGGGAACAGAGCATCTGAAGAGGTATCATCCTCTCATAATAATGCATTCTCCTTTTAGGTCACAAAAATAATTCTGCAGCTACAAAGCAGTGCTTATGAATGCAGGAGCCTCTTGTGCAACATTTCTTCCTTTGCATTTTTATTCATTTGCCCATTCCTTATCTCAGTGAGGCATGATCAGAGCCCCCAAAGTCCCTTCTCCTAAATGATGTACAGAAATTACTAAAATCTGAACTCATAAATTAAGCTTGGAAAAAAATCCCATGGTTTTATGCACATCTGTTTTGCATCAGAATCTGTTAGATTCTGGTTTTCCAAATGTATAGGGGGTTTGCAGATGTCTTTGCATCTCAGACACAAATGCCATCTTGTGATTGGTGGAACCATATCTAAATACCTCAGACTCTGTCTTACCACTTGGTGCCATTCACACCATCAGCTTTTATATCTGCAGAGTGTTTCATATTACCTTATTTTTCCTGTGTTGCATTCATCACTGCATCAAAACAAAACAAAAGGATTAAAGCAGGTCAATGCATTATGGTTAAATATTTTTTTCTAAGGGAGAACAGACCATTCCAAACACCATTAAGACAGAATCCTGATTGAATCTGATGCAGCCAGATTAAATGCATGTTAATAGAGAAGGACAATTATTGTTGACTTCCTAATGCAAACAAGAACTTCAGACACTGATTTCTATCAGCCCATTAGAGCTGGCTGAATTTTACACACTGTTTTAACAGTTGCTTAGCAATGGCAAATAAGCTGTTCTGTCTCTTATCACTAGCGGTATGGTTAGAACAATACCTATTATTGAACTGAATAGGTATGAAATTAGTTTATACTGTTCCTCTTTTTGAGATGGCACTTGGCAGCAAAGTGAATTGTTTAGGCTGCAGGCAGAAGCAGCAATTTTTTCCTGGAGCTACAATGGAGATAAAATGAAACTGAGGCTTTGTGATGGCTGTTTATCTGAAGGCATCATCCAAAAAACTCTGCTTGTGTATGTTTGTGTGCACAGGAAGGAAGAGGTTTTCCTTCAGATATCTTTTTTGAGTGAATTCCTAGGGTTGCGACAACACTAATGACTAGAGCCTGTCAAAAAAGCAAATACAGCAATACCACACTGCAATATCATTTCCTCCCTTGTTCCTCCATGGGCATCTCTGATGAAGTTCCTCAGCTCTGATCTGGGGCAACACATTGGAGTGAAGCTACCAAAGCCAAGATCCAGAAGGATCAAGTGCTTTAGGCACTTGTCATTTACTGTTGCCACTCCTGTCTTTTAAGAAGGACTCCACCTTCCACAGTGGAGTCCCTGCAGCTGCAGAATTCAACATCTGCAGCAACATTCACACCTTGCATGCAGAGTTCATGGTCACCACAATAGGGAAGGCTTAGCAGAATAGTATGGTTCTGTTCTGGTGCTGCAAGGTCTTAATTATATCTTTATAGTTAGGATTTATACTCACAGCCTCTGCCTCCCACAGGAATACCCCAATAACGTGGCTGTAGTCTACTTTGAGGTAGATGCTTTACAACACAAACTCTTAGGTAAGGGCTGTGCCTCCAAGGAAAAAAATTCCAATTTTAGGCCAGCTTGTCATCCTCCAGGTCTGATGCAATGAAGTATTTATTATTTTAAGTGCCTTGAGTAATTTGAACAGGAAAATTGAAGAATGCTTCTGCTTTGCAATAGACTAGTTTTGTAGCTGGTGCTTTGGGTTTGAATATCTCTGTCTGACGAAATAATGTAACTTTTGGATTCCTTGACAGAGATAACCACTACTGCAGAGAGAACCACTACTGCAGAGATAACATGCCACTGTTTACTCTTTCTGTAGCTGCATTTCATAGAAAACAGCAGCAGCTGGTGTTGAACCCACATAGCTGGTCCCTTACTAGTTCTCAGGTCACTTACTAGGTTTAATCAGGACAGGCTAACAAAAGAATCCCTGTTTCTAAAACCTGAGTGTAACACAGTGTAAACCCTGTGTCTGCGATCTTCTGTACCCAGGTTCTGAAGCACTTCTGTGCACAAGCAGAGGTAGAAATTAGGTACCTTTGAGATGCCGTGCATAGGGTGGACCAACACACTTTGGGCTCCTGGCACTCCACTGGCAGCACTGCAAGGAGACAAGAGGCAAAGTGATTGTTGGATGCAAATGTACACAGGATGACAGGGCATGTACCAGCTGAATTTTAAGAGCAGCTGAATACAGGTTTTGAATCACAGAATGGTTGAAGTTTGGAGCAGCCTCTTGATATCATCTAGTCCAACCCCTCTGCTCAAGCAAGGTTGTCTGGAACCAATTGCCCAGGACAGTGTCCAGCTGGGTTTCAAAGATCTCCATAAGTGGAGTTTCATGACCTCTTTGGGCAACCTTTGCCACTGTTTCACTACCCTTACAATAAAAAAAAAAAAAAAAAGTTCTGTGTTCCGTTTGAATTTGATGTGGCTTGTGCCCAGGGTCTCCTGTCATTGAGCACTACTGAGAAGAGTCTGGCTCCCTTGCCTTCACTCCTTCCCATCAGGTCCCATCATATGCACTGGTAAGACCACAGAATCACAGAAAGGGTCAGGTTGAAGTGATCACAGTGGGTCATCTGGTCAGGCCTCCCTGCTCAAGCAGGGTTACCCTGGAGCACATTGCACAGGATTGATTCCAAATGGATTCCCCCTGAGCCTCTCTTTTAACAGTTCTAGCTGTCCTAGCCTTCCTTCATATGGAAGGTGCTCCAGTCCCTGAATCATCTTCATGGCCCTTGGCTGGGCTCACGGTAAGTCCACGTCTGTCGTGTACACAGGAGCCCAGAACTGGGCACAATTCTGAACGCATCATGCAGGCAAATCTAGTTCCTCTCCTCTCTGAACCTTCACACTCATTACTTTTTCAGTCCTCAGTCCCTTGGTACAGCTTCCAGCAAGTGTGCAAAGTGCAGCTTTTGCACACCTTTCCATCAGAAGTATGTGTGAAGCTATCAGGATCATTATGCCAACAAGCATTCACGATCTGATTCCTGCAATGCAAATCAATCTCATGTTCTGTGAAAGGAGCTTTGTTACCAACCTCAGTACCTTCCGAAAGGTGTCAAATGCTCCCTATTTTATTAATAATCCATGTAAATTTCCTGTGTACTTCATGGGGAAAAACCCATATTAATTTCTTGCTGGAGCTACTGGGTTCTTATAACAGTATTAATCAGTCATTTACACTGATTCAAAATAGCCCAGTTAATATTTTTACTAATAATTTGATTGCTATAACCAGACACAGCAAGAGCAGGTTAACCAGAGCTTAAAGCTGGAGTCAGAGATGAAAGGTTTGTTCACTCATTCTTACCTGAATTCCTGTCCTGCAGGAGTGAGTCAAGGTCAGTACATGGACACATTCCCAGAGTTAGTGGAATCTACAAAAGAGATACTTGTACCATTTTTACTATTTCTTCTGCAAGAGCCCTGTAGAGAAATAGTAGACATAGCATTTATTTAAAAGAAAAGAAAAAAAGGGGAATTGTAGGTACACAGTTTGTGGTAATTGGGAGTGGGGCTGTGGCCAAGCCTCATCCCCAGAGGGTACAGCTGTGAAAAGCAGGTGAGCAGCACTGAAAGCAATGAGCCATGGAGTGCCCAGGTGCACTGACCAGTTCCCAAAGGGAACAGAGGGCACACAGGCACAATGCATGGACATGAGGGGTATAAAAGGTTGGGCTGAAGAACAAGAAGGGCAGATGCTTGCAGTCTTCTAAGTGCTATGAAGTTGCTCTGTATGGGCAGGTGCCTGAAGCCTTCTGATGTAATATGGTGTTACTCTGTATGGGTTGAAGCCTTCTGAGATTGTGTGGTGATTTTCTGTGTATTGTGGCTGTCTCAACTGTGACAGATGCTGTGACAGCAACATTTCCTATTAAAGATGTAAAGGACTCCTCATGGGTGAAGCTCAGCCAGGAAGAGGGGCAGGCTGAAAAATGGCTTGGTCTGCCAAGTCACCAAGCAGCCAGGGACCAGAGGGAACTGTCCAAGGGCAGAGTCATCTCCCCACATCTCCTGGTGTTGAGGGGGGGTCTGAAAGCAGGACAGCCTGTTTGGGGTATGTGGGGGAGGCCCCAGGGGCCTGGAATACCAGCAAGGTTGCCAGTCAATGTGAAAGCTGAGCTGGCCAGAAATGAGCTGTGGACTTGATGCAGGGTGAGAAAGGAGGGAGCGCCTGCCAGTCAGACCTTCTTGAAACAAGGGTGGTATAAGCATTTCCACCCCAGCTTGATGCACAAACCCTTGGCTGACCCCTGCACAGTCTTAGTGGTATTAACATTATTTCCTAACTTCTATAGTGTAGGCTTGCACAACCTGGAGTTTGGAAAATGCTGAGAACTGAAATGATCAGGAGAACAGTCACCAAAATATTTTTTAAATGCTATAGGATTGTAGGCAAACAAGATTCTCCCAATCACATTTAAATCAGTAACAATTTTTTTGAATTATGTATTTGGGTTTTTTTTTTTTGTGTTTTTCTATTTTAAATTAATGCTACTGCAGGAATCCCAGTGTACCACAGAATTTACCATGGTGCATTGCAGAAGCCAGGTGGGGCTAGACCAGGTTTCATCATGGTTATAAATCCAGTTACAAAAAAAAAGCCAGTGCTTTGCCAGCAGTCTGATATTCACAAGAAACTCTATCAGAACAAATATCTGGAACAAGATAAAAAGACATCACATATTTGGGTTCACATGTGCACAAGGCTGTAAATTATACTTCTCTGGTTCTAACATCAGGACTGCAGCATAAAGAGACAATTGGGCAGACACAGTCCTTGCCACACAGTAGTTACAGGCTACACTTTGGAAATACTGAAATGACAGAACTGGTATGTTAACCCTCTAGCAAGCCACTGTTTGTGATTGCCTGAAGACAGATCTCAGACAGGCCAGAGTCTAGCTGGTATGAAAGTGCTGCAGAGAGATCCCAGTTTTTGCTCATGAGGAAGCCTGTATGTGCCATAAAATGAGGTGTGGGCTTCCCAGTAGAGTGCTGGGGCAGATGGTATTTGTGATGGATTCAATAAGGACATGATATTTCAGGATCTTTGAGCATGACCATAACTTAACACTGGGGCTTTGACCCATGACATAATCTTCCATGTGAATAGTGCCAGGTCTCCCAGCTAAGGCTTCAAATAAATCTGTCCCTAAATGCCAACAGGTGATTCAACTCTACCTCTCACCTTCTGCTGTGAAAAATCTTAGCCAGAACTTTTGAGGCTTGCCAACTAGATTATGGCTTTAAAGCACCAGGCTTCCTGGTATCTCTCTCAAATCCTATGCCATCTCTGTTGTTGTTTCACATCCCTGAAGAGATTAACAGCATTTCCGAGGCTTCAAATATGGATATTTCTTTCCAGAACCGTCTAGCATGAACAATGCTGCTTTCATTGAAATAATTCTACCCACATCACTCTGTTTTTAAAGCCATGACAATTGTTGTCATACCAAAACTATTTAATGGCAGGAGCTGGAGGTCTGGGCCTAATAGCTGTCATCTGCTGCCACTCAACAGAAAATTTCAATGAGGTCCTGTCACTTACAGCAGCTGAGTTTCTGGCACGCAGAAATTGTGTCTCAGATCCAGAGTAGAATCCTCTTCACGTATACTCAATATAGGAAATAGAATTTAAAACCAAACCAAAAAAACCCAGCATGGAATCCTGCCCAAGCTGAAGTCAATTTTACAATCCATTTTCCTGGACTGAGGTTTCACCCTGAGGATTTTGCTGCCTACTCTCTAAAATTGTCTGCTAATGTTTCACATTTTATAATAGCTTTTTATTAATTTTTTAAATATTATCTTCTTTATCATGGGCCTTAAACAAAAATTTTTGGAGGAGGAGGAGGATTTGCATCACTCACCAGCACAGAGTGAATAGAAATCTCATGTAACTATCAACAGAGAATGAACTGCAAGGGTTTACAATATTTTTGCCATGGTGTAGCTCTAGCCTGCAATTTGGTCCCATCTCCTGCATTATGCTACTGTTGGCTGGTGGAATTTGAGGTTAAAGAAAAAAACAGGAGAAAAAGCTGTCTATATGCAAACTACTGTCATTCCACTAACAGATCTTTTTCTCCTTTAATGTGTTATGTATAGTTTGCTCAGGTGTTAATTAAAACAGCAGCATGAGCTTCCAGTAAGTTTTATGTGGATTTTTAAAAAAGATGAGGTTGTGTCTTTGCATCTATTCTGCTGTTACCATGCACTGTTAGCAGGAGGGGTTTTTTCTTGCCTCATTGCAATAGAAATATTGCATACAACTTTGGAGTTTGAGTTCTTATCAGAAGGCAAAAGTAAATATCAAAATTTCTTAACAACTGATCATATATACAATGATTACAAGCTATAATACTGTTTCCCATACTCTGATATTTAAGCTTGGTCTTATCCTACTTCCCCATCAATCACTGCACACTACTCTTTGGTATCATGTCATCATATTTCCATAATCATTAATCATGTTACCCAATAAATCCTTGGGCAATTATTTAAGCTGCCCTCTTAACAGCTGTCCACTTCGCATATTGCCACCTCGGCCGCTCATTTACCAGCATGCCTTTGATCTGGGAACTGTTCAATCAGATCAATAACATACAAGGAAAATGCAAATGGTTTGAAACAAGAGAAATTCTTTCATGTGGAATATTCACATTTGAAACAAGCCTTTCAACTCTGCAGCTGAAGCTTTCCTTTACAGTGATAAAGTTCTTTATAACGATTTAACAAATTACAGCTAGGTAATGGCAAGGCATATTGCATTGAGCAGCAGTGCAAGTGGTAGGTGTGAGGAGCTGCTGAGAGCTCCCAGTCACACATGCACTGGCAAGCCCTCCTCCTTCCCAGCAACCCAGGAGATGAGATGCCAGACTGTTCCCTGTGGGAGACAGATGAGGTGAGAGACAAAGACCATTTGCATGTTCAGGTCTGTGGGAGACTGCCTTGTTTATCCCTGTGCCTTTCCAGTGGTCTCAGACCTGCCTTCCCCATCCCTTTGTGGGTTCTGGTCCTCCCTGCATACTCTTTCCCATCCAGCTCTCCTGCTCTCTTTCCCACCCTTTCCAGCTCTCCTGTGCATTATTATAATGGGGCTATTCACTTTGGGGGGTCATTTTGTTTGTCAGGCTTTGATTATAAGTTTTCTCATGTGTGAGAAGACCTCTCTGGCTTCAGGGAGATGTACAGCTCCCATCTGTCTGTCAAGAAGATTCATGAGGAAAAGGCAAGATTACTAAGTACAGTTTACTATCTGCAATGACTAAATGCCAAATGGAGATATAAATTGTAGTGCACTTGGAAAGCTGATTAATTAAAAAACCCTAACGCCACTGACAAATGCTCAAGTTTCAAATGTTTCTTTATCAGCATCATCTGACTCTTCCTAGACTGAGAGCAGATTATCATCAACTAATTTTCAGTCTTCTCTAGTGAAGCTTTCTTAAGCATTTTATTATTTTGAAACAAATCTTTTTCTGCAGCCCTGTTTTCAAATGGTACCTACTCTTAGTCTCAGCTTAGCATAGTGGTGTATAAATTTCCCCTCTGAAGAAGACAAAAAAGGGACGAAGAAAAAGTGATATACATCTTCAGGAATTATTATATTCCATGCTTTGTTTGTTGTAGTGAGGGCTGGTGATAAATGATGCCACGTGGCTGTGTAGTTCATCATTTTATGACAAACCTGCACTGCTCCCTTTTGCACTGCAATCCCACCTCCAGACCCCCAGTGGGGCAGCCCCGTGTGCTAAATGCTGCACACATCTATTGAGTGACAGGCCATTCTTCAAAGACCTTATGAGCTAGAGACAAGAGATTCCTACTGATCAGAGAGGTCCCCTTTCTTCAAACAGATGAACAGCAGATTTTATTTGCGTGACACTTGTAGCCACAGATAGCTGAGGGAGCAGAAGGAGGACAATTTTGGTAATGCTCTAGGTAGAGGATGAATAAAGAAGTCTACCTTCATGAGACACAGGAAGGATACAGTGGAGACCACTGGAAGAATCTGGAAATAGGCAAAAGCAGTTTTCCTGTGGTATATGTGGAAAACAGATTTTGGTGGCACAGCAATACAGCTTTGCTGGTCTTCATTCATGATAACTTTTTTGCCTCTTGTCTCTCTCTATTGCTTTATCAATAATTTAATCCCCAAGTTCCTGCTGATAAATATGTGATATATGTAGAGAGATACAGGAGGGAATATACAATGTATGAACAGGTATTGGCGTAGAACTCATTCTTTTAAAAGAAATTGTTACTAAGTTATGACAACAACTGTTACAAAAATATATCTGCATAACATCTGCATTGACCAGTTAACATAAGGATGTTGTAATACTTATTTGTAATTTCAACACTTTATTTAGAAAGGTGGGTCGAATCTGATGCAATTTGGTACTTTCCTCCTGACAAGTTCATCATAACCTACTCTAGAAAGAGTAGAAGAATTTGGAAGGCTGTCTAAACTGTTTTGTTTAATTTATACATCCAGTGAAAATCCAGGCCATTCACAGCAATGTGAACACTGTCATTCAGTTAAAAATGGGTAATACAAACTGCAAACAGAATATTATGGAATGGTTAAGCAAGTGACAGAGACAAATAGGTGAGCTGAAAATTGAGTCATGTAACTGGACAGTCCTTTGGGGGTTATGTTTCAGATTTTCTGTTCTTCACAACTTGAAATACAGCTCTGTGCTGAGAAAACCATTCTTATTGCAAGCTTTTGCTCTTAAGACATGCACAAGAAATCTGCAGGCATAAGAAGGTGCACAGACTACAACAGCAGGTCATGTTATGAGCCAGCATAATAAATGGAATAATTCCTTTGGCTTTGGCAGCTTCCAGGAAGCTTCTATAACTTTGTGCGAGCAATGAGATTTTCTACTGCTAAGATGCTCTCCATTGCCTGTTTGTGAACAGTGCTGGGTACAGCCAAGCTATGAGATCCAATAACAAATGATAATGCAGAATGTTGGAGTAAGAAGCTGTCAACAACAAAGGGGAAGTCATTAGGTATGTCATTAGGTAGTCATTTAGGTATTTAAACAGGTCTGGTTTAAAATCCTTTAAAATCCTTTAGGATTTCACAAGATAATGATCAATATTACTCAGGTGATCTGTATCCTTTTGGAAAGGATGTAAAGGAATGAAGGAAAGGCCTCAGTTCATTTAACTACAGCAGCACTCAACAGCTGCTACTGGAAACCCAAACCCCACTGCTGACCTCTCATGCAAAAGAAAGAAGAGTGTTCCTGAGTGCTCAGAAGCCGCAAAAGCAAATAGGAGTGGTGGAAATTACATGTAGAAGAAATATTTAAGTTGAAAAAAATCAAGATTGGGAGTAGGAGGAAATAAGAGAGTTGGCTTGGGGGAGGAAGGAATAGCATGAGGCAGGTGTTCCCTTTCTGGTATGTGTAAGACTACCACTACAAAATCTGCTCCAGAGAGGAACAGCCTGGCACTGACAGGGAGCTGCTTGTACTTTTGCTGCTGATATCAGAGTTTAGCAAATCAAGGGTGGTGAGGGGCACAGTATAAGGAAATGAAGCAGCAGTGGGGAATGAGATATGGCTGGAGAATGAGAAATAAGAGGTTTAAGTCCATCCCATTTTGTACAGATTGCAATGGGAGCATGGTGTTTTCTGATGATATAAGCCAGTAACTCAACAATCTGGCCTGATGGACACCAGCCCATGCACCTGAGGAAAAACCCCAGTCTGACCTTCCCACTGTGTTTGTTCCTACAAGTCCTATTCCTTGTATCCATTCTCTTCATAACTTTCCAGGCAGGTGACAGCAAAATGAAGGTGGATGACACTTTTTGAAATAGTTTTTAAACCAAGATCTCCTCCTTTAATTGTGTTGGTTTTAAGGATTGGAATTTAGGTATGAATTTAGACAGAGATGCTCCAATACCATACTACAAGACCTCAGTGATTAGTGCAAATGGCTTAAAGAGTCACTGAGAAGGAAGGCAACCAAACATGCTAATAACAGCAAGCATCAAACACCACAAAATATTACCTGAGACTTATACCAGAATTCCAGCTGTATCATCACTAAGGTCTTTAAAGGCTACTGCAATATCCAAAATGCCTTAAAAATCTTTTTACTTTGTTTTTCTTAAAATGAATGATTCTCTTGTACTGCTGTCTATGAGTGAGAAATTGTAAGCCAGTTTGATCAGGGTGATCAGATATAATTATTAACAATTTTAACACGGAATGTTAGAGATCAATAAATAGTGAGATCCTGATCCTAGTGAAACCAGTATTCTCAGGGGCTTAAGACATCAGCTCTTCACTCTCTAAATTTTGCATCATCTGGATAGATAATTTTTAATATGACTGCATAAATCATGCAACTGGACTGGTCTCATAGCAAAAAGTATTTCTATTAATAGCTGTTTCAAGAGTACGCCACAAATAAGTGTTCCAAAGGACACACACAATTGTTCTGCAATAGGGAAGCTATTATAATGACTTATTTTCTATTAAGTAATTGTAGAATATTTTAACCCCTTTCTGTTTGTTTTGCATGTAATTTTTTTCCCAAACTTATTCAAAACCAATCCCAGGACTTCAGCAATGCACAGTTAATTGCTGTGACTGGGTTTTCAACCTGGTGAGAAGCTTTCAAAGAGCTGGTCTCTACCAGTGAGCCCAGTAGGATGGGCATCCCTGTTGATACTCTGCCCTCTGGGATGATACAGGATAGCACTTTACTCCAGATTTTTATCAGTGGCTCATCCTCTTAAGTTCTTCTGAGGTGTGGCTCACCCAGATACTCAGTTCCTACCTGTTGTTCTCAGTTGCCTGTAATAAAATAAATTTATTTCTTAAGAACTGTCTTTCACTGTGGGATATTAATGTCTCTTCTGGCATTGCTGGTTCTAAGCAATACACAAAAGCTACCACCCAAAACAAGAGTAAAGAGTAGCAGGGAAGTAAAAGGGCACTGTTGTAGGTTGGGTTGATTTAGTTAGGGGTTTTATTAATGTTAGTTAGGCTGTTCCTTGTATTTCCCTATTTCTCCCCTCACAGTGGTTTGCTCCAAGGTGTTTACCCTGAAAGTTCCTGCCACCCAGATCCACAGTTACCTGTCAATCTCCTCACCTCTCCCTGTTTTCTCCTTGTTTGGTTCTGTCAGTCAGGGGTTGTCACTCCTTGTTGAGTGTCAATCTTGTAACCACCCCCAGGTTCTTCATGAAAGTTCTGTATCAATAACCCCACCTTAGCCTTTCTATTCGTGCCAGGACTCTGTACCCACCTCTGTTATGTTACCATTGGTTGTTATAATCCATGTCATTTCTCCCTCGTTTGTCCCCATTGGGTGAGCCAGGTTTCCACCCCTGTCTGCCCACCCTCTACTTAACCTGTTGTCGTTCTTTGTTCTCGGGCATTTTGCGCTGCATCGCTCTGAGAGCATTTTGCTCTGACCACGCATGGGGGAATAAAAGTTCTTAGGGCTCGCAAGCAAAGTGTCCTTCTCTCGTCCCTTCGCCTCCTCTCAGCGTGTGAAGCCACCAAAGCTGCGTTACCCACTCGCAGCACTCAGCACTACCAGGCTGCAGACGCCGTTCCCCTGGAGTGCCCGCTCACACGGCGGCCACCCGGCCCCGCACGGGCAGTGCCAGCCGGCGCTTCTCCGCTGCCTGAGGTCGTGGCAGGCAGCTGCCGCAGGGCACAGCCGTGAGAAACCAGCCAGAAAAAAATCCTTCTGGAAATGTCCTAATAACAGTTACACCTCACTCCCACCAGGAAAAAACTAAGGGGGGCAGCAGTGAAAGTCTACCAGCAGGGAAAGATCACTTGTAAGGTTTAGTTAGAACAAAGCAAGAGTAAACACTGTGTGTATTCCCCTGGTTTTCTGACACAGAAGAGGTTTTCTTCAGGCCCCCAGCTCCTCCTGTGGGAAACATGGGCAATGTATTTCAAAAGTCCTGTCTAAACACATGTAGTGAAGGATGTAGAAAGTAATACTATAATATATTGAGCCAAATGTGGGTCATAACAGGGAAGTTAATCATCTTCCTCAAAGACAGGGAAGTTCAATCATCTTCCCCAGCAATGATATAGATGAATAAGCAAATAAAAGGGATCTTGGAGAGCTCACACATGCTAAGAACTGCAAAAACAAGCTGGTTTCTTTAGCTTAACTAGCCAGGCAAATGGATGGGGCTCTACTTCTATTGTTTTGCTTCATATTCTGGTACCAATTCTTATGGAATTAGAAACCTTCTTTTTCACAGGACATCTCTTTTGGAAAAGAGTTTCCCTTCCTCCCCACCTCAGTTTCTGCATACCCAGGGACAAGGCCTCCCCACGTTTACCTGCTATGAACAGGTTTTGTTACACAGGACTCTGCCAACTTCGTCTCTTTGAACAGTCCCATCCTGCCTTCCTGCAGTTCTGCATGGAAAGAGATGGGTGGGATTGCATCAGGATACCTTTTATCTCCTAGTAACCCAAACTGTCCTGCTTATAGACACTCTCTTCTGCAGAATAAAAGTAATTTCATTGAGGGTTAATTAAGAGGATTAGGGAAACTGGGAAATTAAATAAAGAAGTAGTCTGGGGAAAGCATCTGAGCTGGAGCAGTGCAGAGAGGTGGTGGCTGGCACAGGGACAGTTGGGACACCTGGCACAGAGGATACCCATCTTCAGCCAGAATCCAGTGCAGTCTCCCCATGGAGCACTCAGCATTAGAGAAGGAGACCAAGGCTGCCTTTTCCACACATGGTCACTGCAGTCAGAGCAGGAAATCAACAATTCTGTGCCATGTGGCAACTTTTTTTCTGTCTGCAGACCTGCACTCTTGGTGTTCTTCCCACAGAAATCTGCTCTGTGCCAGAAGAAGAGGGACCTGTTCTTGTATAACCTCCTGGCTCTGTGGTGTTGTACAGGGGAGGAATCCTTTCCTTTCTAATTAATTTCTCAGATCCCAGTGAGGACTACATTCCAGCAGAAAAATCTAAAATCTCTGTTTATGGAAAGAGAGGAAAGACTTTCCCAACACATGGACTTTTCATGGCATTTACTCACTTACTCCAAACAACTTTAGAAAATCCCTTGTGCAAAATTAAGAAGAGGGTACCAAACAAGTAGAAAGACTTTTGGATTTTTCTTTTCCCACTGTATCGTCAGAGAAATAAAAGAGTTCAAATAAAAGAGTTTCAAATTTTGTGAAAAGCCACCATGAGCCTGCAGTCTGATAAACAACAATAACCTTTTTCTTGACACTAATTCCTTTATTATATTTTTAGAAGAATTTAAAAGCCACTTATTTTTGAAAACTGTGATTTCAGGAAAAAGTATAATTTTCACATTTCCTCTGATGTGTTATATGCCCTGCTGTGTTATGACATTTCAAGTTTCATCAAGTCACATTAATTTACATTCTCACATGTTTTCTCAGTGGAACCTGCTCTTTGGGTCTATTTTCATTTATTACTTGATCACTTTAATGTATTTGTTTTACTGAATACTTGGGCCATATTAACTGATCTTTCCATACCCCATGCTTGCAATTCATTAGCAATCATTTCTCTTCTCTGCACGAAGAAAGGAAAAAAGGAATGAGAGTGAGAGAAAATGAGAGAAAGACAAAAGTCTTGGAAAGAAAGCAAACAGCAGTTTAGTACACAGCCTGGGATGCAGCCTGCTCTGTTGCTTGGGCTTGGTTATGAGGAATTTTTATCTGGTGTGACCAACATAAATTATCAACACAATAAAATAGATCCCATACTATAAATGTAGCTAATTGGTTGTAAGCTGCACATTGTTTCAGCCTCCTCAACTTTGGTAAATATGTTCACAGCAGTAAATCTGTGTTAGAGATTTGTTTTGGTACTAAGTGGACTATTGGATCCTGTCATGCAGAAAGCCAACCAGTTGTTCAGCCTTGTACAATGATGATGTGAGGGAGAGCTGGGCATCAAGTCCCATTTGTGGGCTTGTTCCTTGCAGAAATATTTTGGTTGTCTGTGCCTCAGCTTGAGCTTGAGATCATGCCTAAATTCCTAAATTAGAGCCTTCTAAATTCAGTTTGTTCAGAGTGGCCAGCACAGCTGAAGTACAATATTACCACTCTTTGCCTCCTGGCATAGATAATTTGAGATGACTCTCAAACAATGAGGCATCAAGTGAGGGAATCGGCCCATTTTGTTCACCTTTTCCCTGTATTTATTAATTTAATGACTGAATGAACCATGGTGTTTCTCCCCACTCTTGCTACCCTCTCCTTGCAAGTGGCATACAAGTACAAAATGAGAGATAATATTTGGAAATCTTTGCAACTTCTCAGTAAATTCCCATTCCCTCCTCAATATTAGGATATACTTGATGACATCATAAACATCAGGTAAAAAGGTCCTGTGCAGGCAGCTGCTACTCCCCCAGTCCAGAAACCAGCAGCAAGAGTTTCAATGGCTGTGCAAGGTGAGTGAGTCCAAGTTAGTGAGTTAGTGAGTCTTCCTCAGCCAAACTTGGTGAGAGCTGAAAGCCTCAGGCATCAGGTAGAAGGGAGCACCCTGCACTTAAAAAAATCTTGCTGCGTGCAGCTCTCCACCAGTGAGGAGTCACATGCAAATCCAGTTTGATCACCATGACAATCCATCCACTCTGCTGTTAACACACTCCCTCGACCTACCCCAAACTGAGATCTTGCTGTAACTCCAACTTTGAGTTTGCAGCCACAGCATGCAGCAACTTAGCAGGTTGTAACTTGTCTTCCCCCACCTATATCCATGTGGATACACACCTACCCCTCCTGCACCTACCCCTAGCAGTGAAGACATTGCATAGAGTCCAGCTGTTGACTAATCTAAAACTACATAGTTCCATCTCCTGTCTTAAAAACACCTCTGCTAGTGGAAGAATGACAGTAGGGGGAGGAACAGCCCAAGAGAGACATTTCTGGAATTTTGGTTTCTTTGTAATTAAGCTGTTTGGAGCAATCAGACCAGGCATTACTTTAGTGACAGCTGGTTTTAATTTTAAACTTCTTCTCCACCATCTGGTAACTCTGGGGGAGCTACCATGAAGTTCAAACACTGGAAAACTCTAAGGGCAGAGGAGAGATTCCCAAATGTGACCTAAGCCACAGAGAGCCCAGCTCATCCATTGTGATGTCCTCATGTCCCTGAATGAGTAGGAGGATGATAGCAAAGCTTCCTGTAGAGGGTTGAATGGAGCAGCCTCGTGTGTCAAAGCATTGGGAAGAGGTGCGCAAGGAAGACTTTCCCAGCCTATAGATCACTGATGGCAAATGACCTGGTGCCAGCAGGAGAGTGATCAGTACAGCCCAGGGAAAGCAGCACAGATATGACAGCATGCCTGTTATCCACTGCACATTGCTGCCAGAATGGAATCTAATCTGTGTGTTTCTGTTCAGAGATTAGAGACAACAACTGGCTGCAACAGGACATGCTGTCCTGCGATGGGGAGCAGAGGATGCTTACGTAAAATGGCCTGGCAGCAGTGCACGGGAGGGACAGGCACACTCATTTTCTACCGTGGGCAGCAAAGAAAGGGATTACTGCTGAGGGGGGAGGCAGGCATGAACAGGGGGAGAGAAATTAGGAGTCCAGATGTCTGCTCTGTATATAGAGTTCCCAAGGGTTTTGGAAATAAAATAGAAATAAGCCATACCATAAGTTCAGATACGTGTGCAAGGAATCCACATTTATTTAAGACTGAGGTGGTGTTATGTGACCTTAAGCAAAACTAATCATCTGGACTGAATCTCCTCAGTCTTCTCCAGCATGTGTGAACCTCAGAGAATGGATTTTGCAGAGCTAAAAGTCAGTCCCTCCCTTCCACTGGGATGCAGCTGTCTAAATGTCTTGGTTCCTCCTAAGAGATCTGAGAATATAGGGTAGGAGAACTGTAAGGGAACAGAGGCTGGTGTGATCCACTCATTCACGGCTTTGGCACCTACATTTCATATTAACCCTGCTCAGAAAACAGTGGCCATGGAGTAATTCAACCCATTCTGGAATCTAGGTGCAAAACTGAGCAAGCTTAAATTGGTCACAATATAGTCAATCAGAATTTAAATAGTATTGTAAATAGTATTCAGGATTAATGAGGGCTGAGAGAAGGAATGCCAAAATGCCAGAGGCTGCCTTACCTTTCCCCTTGGAAGACTATGATTCCTGACACTAGCAGATGAAAAGAAATAAATAGTTTAGAAGCCCTGATGCCTCCCAAACACCAGGTGCAGCATTATCAGTGCAGCACCATCTTACCTGGACTACAATTGACCTTTTAGCTTCTTTTTTATTTTTTTCCTGTCTTTTCTCATAGGAGGCACCAGTGCCATCTGTGTGTGCCTAAAGCTTTATGAATTGAGAGAATAAGAAACTAAACCAAGTGGCTTTCTTTGCTATCACTTCCCAGCTCCCCTCTTGAATGACTTCCTGTATCCTTAAAGATGCTGTCCAACTGATGCTGAGCAGCAAGGTGAGAGCCTGTCACAAGGAAATATGCACAGGAAGATGTGCTGAATTTTCCTGTTTTACTTACTGCCAGTTGACAGCAGGACAGAAAGTCATCCCTAGCCAGTCGGGAAAGTTACTTTCTAAGTGATGTGCACTGCATGGTATATGGAGACTGAGATCAATGGAGGACAGTAGAAAGTTAAATTGACAGTACACTAATAATTGTTGACATTAACTAATCAGATAAGAATTTTGAAGTTCACACTGTGAACACTGATATTTTCTGTGTGAAGTGAAGACAGTTTGAACTGATATTTTTTCTATTAATAAGTGTTTGAACGGGTGGTAGAAGAAATTATTACTGTAGTAATCAGAGCTCTCTGTGTGAAATCGCTTCATAGTCTTTGAGATTCATAAAGCAGGAGACAGTCTTTATTCAAAATACTATGAGCCTTTACCTATCTAATGAAAAC
Organism: Vidua macroura; assembly: GCF_024509145.1. Lineage (NCBI taxonomy): Eukaryota > Metazoa > Chordata > Aves > Passeriformes > Viduidae > Vidua > Vidua macroura. The sequence continues at coordinate 17,391,152 of NC_071576.1, read as the reverse complement.
ATAAAAGTTATCATTGCTTTAAATAATCTTTTAATATATTCACCAATATGTTGTTTCCATAATAATCTCTGGAAAACAGGCAGGGCCCAGTGCCCAGCCTCTGAAGAAATTTTGGGAGGGCTGTCTGCCCCCTCCATCAATGGACAATCACTCTGCCCTGTGGCTGAGCCTCTCTGCACCAGGCAGTGCTCTGCCAGGGCAGTGCTACCCATAGACTATGCCAGGCCTCTGCCATGGGCAACAGGAACACAGGATGCCAGCCCTCTTATTTCCAATAAAATTCCACTGGCTTATGTGCCTGCCACCCAGAGGGACCCTGCATCAACACTGGAGTAGGTGCAGTTATGTTTGTTTAAGCACATTTCACTTCTGACTAACGCCAGTCAAACCCAGTCTGATTTAATGGCATCTTTAGACTGCAGCACACACCAGATAAGACACTTCCCTGTGGTGTTCAGTGCATCATAGCATGCATGGAAGAGCCCTGCTGGTTCTTACAAATATGAACACGTTGATTTGTAAAGATGAGAACATTCTTAGCATTACAGGATCATTTAGTTTGGAAAAGACCTTTAAGATCATTGAGGCAACTGTTAACCTAACACTATCAGGTCTTCAGCACATATCCATTGTGTCATCAGTGCACATAATTCAGCATCAGGTAGCTACATATCATGGTTTCTAGCTCTTGCTTGGATTGCAAAGAACATTCTCTTTTCCCATGGTATAGCTGTAACTTGTATTGATGTTCAACATGTGAAATCGAACTAACCTTCCCTTTGACTAAGAATTTTATTTGTGACATAATACACCTACAATATTATGCAAGAAGGAGTCTGCAGATGATCACTTGACACTCAGTCCATATCAAAATGTATCTTCAGTCAAAAATCCCCAAAGTGTTAACACCTTCTGAGGTTGTTAACTTCTCCTTCCCAGCAGCCTGCTTACAGGGGTGCACACATTCACCCCTGCTTCAAATCAAATCCTTCCGTTTACTCTGTGTGTTCCCCACTCCCAATTCTGACTTTACCTTATGATCAACAGAGTTCAAGTTTGGGGAATATTATCAGAGCCATGCTTGCAACCTCTAACATTATAATCTACAGGGTTGCTGAGAGCATTAGAACATGCAGGATAAATTAATTCAGTGTAAGTAAAAGCTTTGAAGCTAGGAGCATCACCAGGGTTTTGAAGCTTAAGCCCTGTTTAGATTACTTGATTAAAGTAGGTCCAAAGCTTCACCAATCAATATATTTTGCTTAGGAGCAGTGTTGATACAGAAGCATATTTAATGGGATCTGCAGTACCCCACCCAGAAGATGCTTCATTAAAACACAATGAGAAAACGTGCATGGGGGGAGAAGGGCAAAATCACTGCCCTGTGTTTGTGAGTGCCTGTGAAGATTATTTACAACCGTGGTACAGAATAGCCTGTATAAAGAAAAGGGGAGCAGGGAACTGACAAGAAAATTACAGGCTTGGGAAAGAAGTAACTGAATCTTCTATTAGTTTAAAATTGTAAAGAATGACCAAATGTAAATAGACATACCTGCAGCCATGCATTATTAAAGGGACAGCCCTGCTCTTTGGCCACTTTAATTTGTCCTGCAATCTCCAGTGGGCACCAGAACCATTAGTCTGGTTACCTGGACGGCATCATTTCTGGCAAGATTACCAGCATTGTATCTGTGGGCCAATACTGACAAAACGACAATTATTTGTACTAAAATTAGGAAAACTTAAGCCTGACCAGTAGGTCATAGTTGACAAAAGCCAAAAATACAATCAGCTCATGTTTTTTTTTTTTCTCACCTAAGAATATGAACATGCAACAGGTAAAACAGGTAATGTGGAAGAGCACAGGTTCAGTTCTGCTCCTCTTGCTTCACCTCCCAAGTTAGTTACACCTCCAGGGCTATGGGGTGCCAAACCATGGCTTCCAGACCAGCCCCAGGGAGGGAGTGGGAACAGGCTGTTGTTTGTATCCCAATGGAAAACACAATCCATTTAGATTTCTAATTGGACTTGACTGGACATTTAAGCAACTTTTTGTCAGAAGCAATTTAAATGAATTAGTTACATTTTCCAGCCTACAGAACAGATCAGACAAGCAAATCGTGTGCCACCTTCGCAGCACAGCGTGCCCCATCTGCAATGCCCGAGTCCTGTAGCTCCTTAAGGAGCCTGAACCCAACTCCGTGCCATTGAAGCCAAGCTGCTCCCCAAGAGTCAGGGAGCTCTCCAGCCAGGGCCCAGCCCCACAGTACCTGAGCGAAGTGAGCAAGGCAAACCTGCAGAGAGTAGCTACATTCTGCCCAGAATTCAGATCTTATCAGGCAACACTGTACTTATAAGGCAGTTCCAAAATCTTGCTGAGAAGTCAATCAGTAGATCAGAGTCAAGTTCAGTGAGGTAACCAGGGCTGGATACAGCACAGTGATTGCTGGGCAGGTCCCCAGTGACAAGGCAGGTCTGTGGTCAAGCTGGGAAGTCAGTCTGCTGCTCAGGGTCTGGATCAACAGGATCCTTGGCACAGGCACAGCTCTGCCTGAGCTAGAGACTGATACTTCTGTAGCATCACTCAGACACAGACTGACAGCCCAGGGCTCAGCTGAAATGGGGCTCCTGAGTCCACAGGCAGGTGTAGATGGAGACCCCAGATGAGGCTGGTCAGGCCCATTAAGGTGCCTTAGTCTGATTGTGCAAGAAAAACATTTGCATTTTTATTTCAGCAAGAACCTCAGTTTGGAGCTGGTGTTTGTCCATGTCATGGAAATAAACATGTGCCAGAAAAGCTACAAAGAGAATGAAATGAGTATGCCAGGAGACTTTTATGTTTGAAAAGGATTTTGCCCTGAAGTATCCACCCCTGCACAGCTGGGATGTGCTGACATGTCCCCTGGGTAGCTCATTTGGCACCAACCACCTTGGGTACCTGCAGCAGGGGTCCCACCAAGCAGTCTCTTGTTCTCCCCACAGCTTGAGTGGCATTAGCTCTGACAGGCTGAAGGTTTTCCTCATCAGTTGCACCAGCTGCCCTCACTCCTCTGATGTGTAACTAACTTCCACATCCAGACTCTGGGTTGCAGAGTTCCAGTGCAAGAGAAAACACAAGCCTTTATTGCCAGAGGTGACTAAAACTCAGCCAGATGAACTGTGTATTTTTAAAATAAATTATTTTTTTACAATAAATCCACACAGTATTTTCTTTTATCACAGCCAGAGAGCAAGACAAAAATTTGCAGTTTGAAAGTTCAAATTGAAAGACAGATGGGCAGTGAGATATCTTGGATAATTTAGGGGTTGGGAATGGGGTCTTTTTCATGAGTTCATACATCAGCAGCAGACTGAGGAGATATAACACAGCAATCTGATAAGATTCACTGGTAAGGAGATGCAAACAAAACACTCTGGCCCAGATGAAAAAGTTGTCAGTGCAAGACCCTCTCAGCTTATTATCCTGTCCCTTGGCAGCCCCTTTGCATCCCTGCTCATGCTGCAGTTTCAGCTCTGTTTAACTCCCTGTGCAGGTGTGGATTGAGCCTTTGCCCCAGAATTCTGGTGCTTGATTGCAAGAAAAAATTCTGCCTTGGTGATAAACCCCTTCCCTTTGGCAGCCTGAGTTGTGCTGAGGCTTTTTCTCCCTAACCTCAACATTAGGAGTGGGCTAAGTCTTCTCTGGCAAACCCTGGCTGTGGCCCAGTGAGCAAAACTTTTGAGGGGCTAATCCTTCTGGCAACCCACCCTTCAAGCCACTTTCAAGCTTTCTCATTTTGTCTCAAAATCTCTATGTTAAAGTAACATGTCTTCTGTTTAAAATGAAATATATTTTTATTTTTATACTCATCAAACAGTTCTCTTCATAGCGAGCTCTCATGTATTTTAGTGGCATTCACAGTCTGCATGAATAAACAACTGGAGGCACTTGAAGGGATACAAGCTCTGTCTGCCTTTGTCTGCCAAATAATCTTTTCAAGATATTATTATAATTCTACCTTGGAAACACAGACAGGCACAAGTTATTACTTAGTTGTTTCAAGATGAATTGTTTAAAAAAATTTAATAATATCACAGCTTTTGAAGATAATTATTCTTTTTTTTTGTGGCCACTGGTACTTAGCCCTCACACAGGCCACCGACAGAGGCTACAGCACCTGGCTGCCCATGGCTTCTTGGCCGTGCCCAGCCATGAGACTCAGCAGTGACTTGTCCTACAGAGCCGGGTCCCCACACGCCCCTCTGGCCACTGGGAACACCCCTGTGGTGGAGATGATATTGCCAGTGCAGTGGTGACTGATTTGCTTCCAGTAAGATACATTGTCACAGACTGTTAATTTTAGTGCAGCCCCGTTGGAAGGGAGTGGTAAAGCAGCAGGGCAAGCAAACAGCTCCTGTCAGTGTGGGAGTACAAAATGCCCAAACAATTAGGCTTGTAGTTCACCAGATCTCAGCAGCCCTCCCGACCTCCCATTTGTTTACTCTCCAGTTTACTAAAGCAAACACAGTGCCTGTGCAAGGTGAGATCTGTTTCAGAGGTCAGATGCTGCTGGGTCAAGTCAGGAATCTGTTTGCAAATAGCTGTTTTTGAAACAGAGATAATAAAAATGGTGAAAGGCCCTTAGTACCTAGATTTTGTGTTGTGGGCAGCCAGTCTGCCAACACCTAGGATTGCCCAAAACAAAGCAAAGCAGGATAGTGAGGAAGAAGAAAGGAGGATGGAGACATGACTTTTCAGCAGGAGAGGTGTACCCTAATATGGTACCTGGGAGCTCGTTGATAATTGTCTCCCAAACCATTCAAGTACTCCATCCATCCCACAGCCTTTAGCCTGAGATTCAGCAAAGCCCTCCAGGCAGATTTTTAGTGTAATTTCAGCTTGGCACCTCGGTGCAGAAATCACACAGGGCAGCTGGACACATGGTGAGGAGCAGACACAGTGCTGGGACAGCAGGAGCTGTGGCACAGAACAGGCAGCCACAATGCTCTGAGTGGGCAAAACACTTTAAAAGGTGCTGAGAGAGAAGCCCTTCATAAAGGAAAAAGTGTTAAAAGAGACAAAACCACACTGGCTTCCTATATCAGATACTGAGCACTTGCTTCTCACAGGGAGGGATTCTCTCCAGCCCTTTCCCTATGTACAACTCCTTTATGCCTCAGGTAGCGCCGGGAGCCTCCTGTGCTGTCATCTCTTCCTTCTCAGCGGAGAGAAGGAGCTTTCCTTTCCTGCAGGAGCTTTGCTTTCCTTTGCCTTTTTTTTCCCTGTCCCTCTACTCTGCTTGCAAAGCCCAAAATGGCTGACTGAATGCTGTTTGCAGCTGTGTAGGCAATATTCCCCAAATCCATTTGTTTTGGCATGGTGGATCACCCATTAGATCTCACTGCAGCATGGCTCCTTACTGCTGTGCCAGGACCAGACAGCAGGCACTGGCCACAAGGAGCAGGAGTTGTGCCTCTCCTCCTGATGGATGATCTGCTTCTTACAGGGGTGTAACAGGCAAAGCCAGCTGTATTTGATTACACCCCAGGTAGCATAGCTTCTGTGACTGAGATGGTGAATGAACCAGGTTGGAATATGCAAGTGTATTAATTAGTATGCTGATAGCTGAATAAAGCTATTTTTAAAATCACTGAACAGCACTGCACTTTACTATGATTGCAGAGATTATGTAAGAAGATGATTAAAAGCAGGTCCCTGCATCACAGACTGATCCGTGTTTTAGAGATGAAAAAACAAAGCTGCAAAGGAATGAGAGGAGACTGTACTATTTTAAAAGGTTCTCTGCCTGCCCTAATTAAGGGCAAAGGAGCCATGTCATCAATATTTTCATTGTCATTCTAACTCATCCTACTTTTCCTATCGTATTTTGCCAATAAGGCATTTATTTTTCACGGCTGGGTTTGTACATACAGAAATGTCAGCTCGAGAGGGATCTGCTGCATCATCCCACAATACGTGGCCATTTTACAGGGTGTCCCTGAGGCACGGCTTTTGCCACCTATGGTGCACCTACCAGGAATGTTTTCCTCCTATTTGCTGATGTACTACCACTCATTAAAAAAAGCAGGAAAAGTAAAATGTGGGCACTACCTTTGTGTATTGTCTAACAGATTGAAAACAGACAGATAAGGAGATGTTGTATCTCAGCAGCAGGAAGATGCTGCATTTCAGGATCAAGCTACCAAAAAATATGTTGTTGTTTTCAATGACAGTTATTTGGGAAAAGCCTCTAGAAACTGATTGTCATTAAAGACCTGGAGAGAACATTGCTTATGATGATAAGCAGAGATTTAAAAATTTTGTTTACAGTCTCCTGCACGGTAATGCTCAGATTGCTGTATATACACAATCATTATTTGATTCCTTACACCACAATGAATAGCAGCTCTGCCGATCAAATATAAAGTGGCAACCAATCCTAATGCAAATAGAAATATAAACAAACCCTGCAGATTTATAGCCAATAAAAATTATGTCAAACAGTATATGATGAAAAGCAGAGTGTATGCTTGTTATTAAGTCTGACAGATGTTTGCTGTAGAGTGTTTTCCGTGAAGTTTCTCACCATTGTTAATCATCTGTACTTTATGATGAAGTTTAAAAATCCCTTTAATTATCTTACATGGATTGAATGTGTCCACTCAAAGTATTGCACTGTGTTAAAGTTGAAGATTTATTCCTTTATAATATTTCTATAAGAAGCAGACATCACTGAATCAATTGTTACTTCATTTCCTGGCATAACACAAGATCTGGAGCACCCAGAAGAAGCCTTTTGCTGTTATTTACATTCTCTTCCTTCTTTCTAGGCAACTTCCCCAGCCGGTGTGCATTAAGCCAACAGCAGGGTCCAGTGCCACCCTTTGCAGGGAGTCTGTAGTACCAGATGCTGTTGTGTGAAGACAGGAATTTAGCACGGAGGCCACAGCCACGAGGGCATTTGTGCGTAACCATTTTGTGTGACACACCCATCGAGTACTGCCCTTGCAAGCAAGGGTGAGCCTGGGGCCGTGTTTTCCCTCGAGTGCCCTGAGCTCCGACTGCCGTGTCTCTTGGTGGCCCTGGGGGCTCTGAGGGGGGCCAGGCCTTACGCCCACAGTCCCGCTGGGGTGAGCTGTGCCCGGCCTGTGCTGCCTGGGCTGTTGGGACTTCTGTAGCCAAAATTTGCAGTGTAAACGCTCATGTGCCTCGTGTGTCTCAAAGGCCTCATGTGGCTCACATCACACACTTACACAACCCCTTTATAGGTGAGAGGGGGCAGGAGCCCTGCCATCCCATTGTGCCTAGGGAAGACATGCACGGGCTGGCAGGACAGAGGCAGCTGGGTGCCCATACCAAGGGTGGGCACCTTAGCCATGGGGGTTCTTCTTCTGCCCATGCAGCCTCCGAGGGCTCTCCCAGAGCGCTGCCATGGCACCTGCCCCTCTGTGTTCCTCAGGGCCAGGGCAGGCCCTGAGCGGACTGAACACCACCATGGCTGAGCTGCTGAGGGACCGAGGTGCTGCAGTGGCCAGGGGAGATGAGCTTGCAGCACAGGGGTGGCAGCGTCACCCATGTGGCAGCTGGCCAGGAGTGGGTCACAGCTGGTTTTAGCCCATGGAAGCTGAGGTCAGCAAAATGGAAAGACCAAGTCACTGGGTGCCACTGCTGCAGGCAGAGGGGTGGGGAGTGCTCCTCCTTGGATGTGTTTTACAAAGGAACCAGCACACAGAGAGCTGCTGGAGACCCACTTGAGATCAGAAGGGATCCTGAAGAACCCACACCAGGGCAGGAACTCCTGGAGTGGCTGCAGGCAGCGCATGCTGGAGCAGAGAGAACCCTGAAGAAAGAGCAGCAGGAAGACCTGCTATATAAATCACCTTGCCTGCCCATGCTGCCCAAGGGCTTGCCAGAGGCATTTTGACAAATCGAGCGCAATAGATGGTGCAAATAAGGGTGTTGAATCTGGAGAGGAGGTAGGACAGGTGTTTATATAGTGTTTGATTGTTTAAATTGCAGTTGCATGGGAAGCTGGTAGCACAGCTGGCATTCAGCACATCTCTTACAGCATGCCTGAGCTAAATGGCTTAAGACCTTCTTGCAATGCCCTGTGCTGAAACAAGTCCACAACCAGGCTCTTGGCAAGATTGCTGGCTTGTACATAAAGCTAAAACTTGTTCTGTGGAGTCTGCCGGTCTCTTTGCTCCTCTACACACATCACTACGGATCCATCACTGACTGCTACGTGATCCTTGCCAACCTGGCAGCAGATGGGAGGGGGGATCCCTTAGAGGAAATGGTTCAAAGCACAGTTAAGAGGTTTTACCTTTTCATCAGTCAACTCTCATCTAGTCTTCCTCCTTGGCCAAGTTCTCCTTGTTCAATTGCAGCAGCAGTGGGCACCAAGAATTGTTTACAAACTTTGCCAGGCAATGCATGGAAATAGTAATTGCCTGGACAGACACTGCGCTTGGGCACTTTTATGCTCTTTTGTATCTCAGACATTTACTTCTTCTGCTCCACTTTCTCCTGGGATGTTCACATCCATCTTGTCCCTCAGAAGCCTAGTGCAGTAGTCTCCCATACCAACCACTGTGGATGGCAGCAAGACAAGAGAGGGGGACACTCTTAGGTCAGCTGAGTTCCAGCTTCAGCAGCCATACATTCTCATTACATGGCTGAGAAACCACCCTCTCTGCTTCAGCAGCGCTTCAAACCAGCTGTGAGAAAGTTTGATGGAAGAACTGAGGGGCTTTCTTTCTTCTCAGTCTTTTTCAAAGTTAACTTAGAGATATTTAGGGCTGTTAACAGAACAGTTTCAAAAACACAGGGTCTGAGGAATGCTGTGACTTATAAGATTATACTATTCAGTTTAATTTTAATTGGAGAAAGCTGCGAGACCATTACAATTTTTTTACTCATTATTTATTCTCTGAAGAGAATCCTTTTGCATTGTTTTCTTCAACTATAGACTTAGGTGGGAGGATTAATGCACAGATTACAAAGGTGTATTTTTCAGGATGTTATATATATGCTATTAGACATTTTATTACTGGATATCTTCTGATTGTTGCTAACTAAGGGGAAAAAAACCCAACAAAAAAACAAATCAACAACAACAACAAAAAAAAACCCCAAACAAACAAACAAAAACAAAACCAAAAAAAACCCCAAAACACCCAAAAAACCACAAAAAAACCCACAAAACCAAAAACCAAAACAAAAACCAATTCCCAATGAAATAAGCTTTGTTTCTGGGCTGCAAAACTGATGAAAAAGGAAGATCAGATCTTAACATCAGTTCAGTATGTCTAGCCATTTGCATATGACAGCAAATTAACATGAATGAAGATCCAGGTAACATCCCACAAGGCCCAGAACTACTTAATAATGAAAGAATTAATTTGTTAAAAAAATCCCAAACAAAACAATCACTGTTGTTCTGTCTTAATATGTGAGCATATTCTGAAACTAATATTCACACAAATACAATTGTTAATTGATGCAACTCAGTAATTTTTATTGCAACTGGAAGACAATACATCACAGAAACTTTATGGTAGGTTTTGGGAAAGTGTTATTTACAATAATAATTGATGAAATAGTTTGTCTTTGGCAATATGATTACACATCAAGAAAATGTAAAATGCAAGTATGCCTCTAAATCAACAATTTCATATTTCCTAAAGATCAGCTGATTGCACTTGCCTTCGGACTGCTCATTTAGGTAAACACAAATACAACTTAACATCACTGTTCATTCCCCGTCACAGTTCATATTTTAATATTGATGAAATTGGCAGTTTCAGACGCCAAGTACAGGAAAAAAAATTGGCTTATCACTGTACTAAATTAACTTATTGGCCAGTTAAGGTCCTGTGACCCTTAAGCATTGATACTAAATCTCTTGGTCTTTTGATTGCTTTATCACTTTTTCTGTAAAACAAAATACTTCAGAAATTACAGATCAGAGTATAAAAAAATGTACAAGTTCATAATGCTTTTCATACACACACAAATCATTCCCCCCAACATTTTACATCATGGCAGTTTTAAGTAGTGAGTGTGAATGATGCAGGCATGGAACTGGTTATCAAATACAGGTATGACTTTCAATTGTTGTTTCACACACATACTCAGGAAATGTACAATGCTCTAGTAACTTAAAAATGTACTCAATTTCAATGTCATCCAAACAAAAAAAGAAGGTCTTGGGATTTCAGGCCAGAGTAAACAAATGAAAAAGATTCCCATTTTAGATTGTCAGCCATTCCAGAGTCCGGCATGTAGTTTTAGTATTCAGTAAAATCCCTTCTAGCACTAAAGGCCAGCAGAAGTTGTGATTTATCCCTTAAACCCTCAGATGATGAGCTCCTGTAACTGCTGGCCTGATCCAAAGCCTCACGAAATCCACTGAAAATAAAGAAGTGAAACAAAACCCCCTTCCACTGATTGTGAAAGGATGTTACATCAGGATATTCCCCTCTTTGCAAAAGGAAATGTGATACAGTAGAAAAACCATTATATAGCTTCAGATAAATATACCTTGTTTTCAATGCTAAAACAAAACCCAAACTCCCCAAACCAGGAAAGGCTGCTTATTAGAACAACTCGAAAGTGACCTTTAAATCATTTCTGGTTTTAAATGTATACCAGCAAAACACAGCACCATAGACACATTAGGTTGAGACTTTTTTTTTTTTTTTTTTTTTTTTTTTGGTCAGTGAAGCTAGTACTTGTTTGCTGAACTGTGGAAGAATTATAAGGTCATGTACATGATCAAAGATAAAGCAACCCAGCTGACAAGTCTCTGCTTAATTCAAGAATAACCAGTACTAAAAATAAAAATGCAAAAATAAAAATCCCTAATAAACCATCAATTAATACTTTCTAAATAAAAGGGAATTAACAGATGAATTTACAAATGTATGCAGATTTATACAAAACACTGAATGTTGTGTGTAAATCTTTATAAACTTCATCTCAAAACAGAAACACACAAAATGTATAGTTTGACTTACACATCCCATTTCAAAGGAAAAGAGACATCATTACAACTTGGTAACTGTGCTAATTGCAATATAAATCAAACAGAAATTCAGAGTTTGGCAGGTAACTAAGAAGAGGGTTATCACTTAGGTTATATAGCAAAGTGTTGATGTATATTACATAGAGTAGTATAAATAATAAAAAAGTATTATTTAAATTAGATCACAGTGCTGCATTATGTGCATAACAGTGTTTGATATATTACTGGAGGGCTGTGAAGAACACTACTAAAACTTAACTGGTCAGACAGTCAACACTGATACTCAGTTACAATCAGGAGGATGTATGGTTCAAATGCTCTTTTGGTGGCAAAGTTAAGAAAATGTTTCAAAGTATTTCCTATAAAATATGCCAATGATCTATTCAGGCAGTAGTGATGTGCCTGAAGGAGCTGGGTTTGCATTCTCCAGGAAGTGAAGTAAATTGCATTGGAAATGCAGTTTCTCAGTAGTTTTATTCTGATCCTGGAGCACAGGAGAGTAATGTTTTCAAAAATGCCTAGGGTCGGATTAAAGCAAAAATTGTAATAACAATAATAATAATAATAATAATAATAATAATAATAATAATATTAGTGAAATGGTAAAGGCTTCCAGGAGCACTTGGGTGTCTATAGCTCCACTAACTGCAAAGGAGACCAGACACCTTCAAGTTCTAGAAAACCTCAGATTGTGCACTCTCAGACCCACAGTGTGATTCTTGGTGTGTCCTGTGCAGGGCCAAGAGTCAGATGGGTCCCTTCCAACTCAACATATTTTATGATTCTATGATCTATATCTTTAGATGGACTGGGATAGGAACCAGAATCGCAGTGAAAATAAATTACTACTACTAAGAAACCAGGACAAAGTATTGTTTTGGTAATTTTATCCATGGTGCCATTTGATGTACAATTTAGGGATTTCATTCTCTGCTGAAGTATGTCAATGTATCTCTACCTCACTCCAGTGAAGAATGCAGCCTCCAGCTTTTTTCTGTATCTTTTCCACAAGTAGACAGTAATTCAGCTGAACACTGGAAGCCAATGCATCTCCTTTGGGATTCCCTTCTCCCATTAAAGTAGGAGAGGAACCAGAAGATGAACCTCAACTCAATTGCTGGAGAGAAGAGACGAGACCAGTCTCAGGACAGTTCTCTAGTCCTACAGGGCACACCTCCTCACTCCCAATTTGGCTTTTCAGCTGTAAAGCCCTGTGATCTTTGTAGAACTACTGCCAGTTTTGCCAGGAGAAGATCAGAAGCAGACTGCTTTCAGAAACAGCTATGGGGTGATACATTTAAGCTGTTCAAGACCTGTGCTTGCATTTTAAATGCAAGCAGAATCTGCACCAAAATGCAGTAGGACATCCAACTGCTTGCAGAATGCAAGCACAATCAGCAGATTTCACCTCCCTGGAGATGCTGGTGAAATCTGCTTATGGCATTAGCTCTGGCCTGCAAGAGCTTCTTGCTGCAAAAGGCATATTCCAAAGGAACTCGCCATGAAGTCCAGCAACCCTTACAATTCATGCCCATGTGAAACTCACCACTGAACACTTGCTGACCTCGCCCCCACCTGTCTTGGAGAAATGCTAATTTGGCAATACTTAGAGTGAGAAGAAGGGGAAGTTAGAGATTTGACAACTTCTCACCCCAAAATGGCTTAGAAGGAAAGCAAACAAGCAAAACCACACCACCTCCTATCTGGCAAGTGAGAGTTTGTAATACAGTGCAATTACCAGTCCGTTTTGACATCATTCAGTTGAAGTAAAGACAACTCGATTAAAAGCTGACATCGTATTTCTTGGAAAACAAATCAATTTCAGTTCTTACAAAAAAAAGGAGAACTTCTCTGATGGAGTAGAACCAGTTCTGACAAAGTTGCCATTGTCAGCCAGGCACAAATATGGTTTAAAAGGTGACTCCTAAATACTTTATACAATCCAAACTATGTACTTCTCATCAACAGTCAGAGTAAGCATCAATAAGGACAAGTTGTTTTTAAACACCAGAAATAATCCATTGATGGCAGCCCAAACTGCTGTTTCCTGAACACAAATTCATAAAATCCTACCAAAGAATACCTTCCTAGCAGATCAGACTAGGAGAAACAAATTTTAATATGAAAATAGATGCTTGCCAACATTTTAGGTTTACCAGGAAGTATATAGAGAACTTGTTGAAGTCTTAAGATAGGTGTTATATATATCTATATATATATATCTGTATAAAGTTAACCTGCCTAATTAGATATTTATGCAAAATGACTGTTTTCTAAGATGAGTAATACTAGTGGTAATTATATATTTAGCCACCAAGAGTCCACATTAATGAATGGCATTTGTTTTTCAGCAGATACTGATCTCATTTGCACTGACACACTGTAATCAGAGAAGTTGCTCTGGAATTAGTGTTGTGGACAGAATCTGGCCACTGGCACACAAACACTGCTTTCCCTGGAGGACAGAGATAGCTGAGCCATGGTTTGTATTTTCTGCCACTAGTGCTGTTTTTGGTAAATATTAAGCCACTCCCAAGCTGATACAACTATGCATTAATGAGCAAAGGTGGTGGCAAAGTGATACTGTAGTATCTTCTATTTGAAATGACTCTCCCAAAAGCCTGTAAAAGATGAAGACCAAGTTCTCTTGTACAGGATTGTGTGCTTCACTGCCTACAGACTTTGGCTGTAGAGAGCATGGGAAGAAGTGGATTATCCCAGTCTGATGAGACAAGGGAAATGTTATGGCTCATTCATCTCTGTGCTACCTGGCCAAGGGATTGGTCCTTCCTGTTTTCCCCAACGTTATCTAAAGGGCTGCAGGCAGCCAACAGAAGTTAGTCTCTATGTACTCCTGCCTTAACTAATGCTGGGAATCAACCCTGCATGCATCGGCCCCTGCAAACTGAGAGGAACAAGGCTGTTTCCCGCACTATCCGTGGCTCTCTCCTTCCTTATCTCCTAAGATGGCAGTTGTGCTGAGCTCTGGCAGCTATCAAGCTGCTCCTTGAACCCAGGACATGCTGGCTGAGATGGGAGGAGAGGCGTGCTTTTGCTGTGCTGTACTGTTCTTCACAAAATGCTTGTGGGGCACAGAACCAAGTCCAGATCAGCCTGTCTTTCAGTCCTTCCACTTCCTAACTGACCACACACCACAGGCAACTCCAAATACAACTTTTTTACAAGCTCACTGCACTGAGGAGGAAGTCAAACCCGTCTCTAACTCACTCTTCATAAACTAGATCCATCTTGGTGAAACTGCTGCCTGAAACAGCTGTTACTGATAAATCTAAACCTATACTCTTTAAGAAACCAACCATTTTGTTCTCTAAGTGGTTGATTTCTGGGATTTTCTTTTTGCCTCTAGGATATTCTATGTGTAGAATTTTTCATGCCAAATGCAAGAATCCAGGTGAGAGAGACTCTTCTGTCTATTTCACAGCTTCTCTCTGCTGTAGTGATTTTCAGTCTCACAGTCATCCTTACCAGGAGAGTAGCACTGTACCTGAATCACAATCTCTGTAACACTGGTTTTTATCCGGACACCTCCATAAGGCTCTTAACTAACTTCAGTTTTTCATGGCAAATTAGCAAAGCTATTTTCTTGTCTACTTATTCCTGAATCAAATCAGAGAGTTTTCCTCAATTAACCTCCCATTATTTTCTTGATTCTGTCATACACACTCACTACTAAATTTGCCCTCAGATTATTGCGTCATGTTACACATGTACAGACGAAGAAAAGACACACTTTTACTTTTTCTTTTTTTTTTTTTCTTTTTTGTAACAGAAGTAGGGAGAGGGGGCTGAATGTGCAGACAAGGCAGTATAATTCAACCATCCAAGCCCTACCAGAGCATGAAGATTTTATTTTTTAATATTGCAGAGTAAGTTCCCCAACAGTCAGTGTTTGTCCCTGAAGAAGGTTAAACCTTAAACACCTGCTTCAAAAAAACCCCAACGACAACAAAAAAGAACCAAAACAAAAAAACAAAACAAACAAAAAAAATAAAAACCCCAAAAAACAAACTCTAAGCCTAAGGGCTTAAAAATTAGAGGCATAGCCTTTTTCTCTATTTTCTATATTTATATGAAAATAATTCATGCTTCATGCTAAATACATTATTTACCTTACAAGAACTTTGTCATCTTTGAATAAAAAAAATTGTTTGCTTTTTGTTTTCCCCCTTTCCCTAAAGAATCCATGCAATGTGGATCAAATTTCTTCTGCTGGCTATGCTGGTTGAATCTGGAAATTTGTTGTCATTTTTGCACAGATGAATCCTGACTGATGGTCACTGCACACTCATTTCCGAGGGCAGCGTAGGAGCTTTTTTGTTGAACTTCTGAATTTTACTGTTTACCAATATGCTTTCCTTCTATTTTTAAATACAGAATACTACTAATGGCAGGTTTTGTAGCTTTGTTTCCCCTGTTAGATCAAGGATGTGATCCACAGAAAAAGATTCTGATGTACATTGTATCTACTGTAATTTCTTAGACTTGATTACTTTTCACTCAGGCAGTTTAGAAGACATAGTTTGTTTTTCCCTATTACTATTATTTTTTGCACGCAGTGCCAATCTTCAGGCTTATGGCTTTTTGAACATTCTTTCAATTTAATATAGAAGACAGAATTCAATGGTTAACGATGCTACTAACAGTCACACCTCTCCCATTTCATTATTTCACTGAAACCCATTGCATACATAGTTTAAACAAACTTATAGAGTTATCAGTCTTCTCATTATGAGCCACATAGAATATGTGACACACTAGAAGTGCATTACTGCTTGCACAGTTGCCACCAGTGGCTGTCTGAAGACTTGTGTGGCACAACATCTCCAAGTGCCACTAAACAGTTCTTGGTTGAGAAGTACGTGCCTCCTCTTTCCCACAAATCTCTTTATTCACATTCACTTCTAACCCAATTGTAAGGCCATTAAACAAATTCTTAAGGGCCAGGCCTGAATGAATACTAAATTATGCACAGCTCTTCTACTATAAGAGGGATTTCCAAGTGCCCAATTTTATTCCCATCACATTAATGTTGATTTCACTGCGTATTCAACCATGCATTTTTGACAAGCTGGAGAAAGCAATGGCGATTTTGGCATTCTTTTTTTGTTAACTTTTTGTCTTCAGGTAATGAAAAGCTTCTGAAAATTAGCTGAGTGTCAGTATGAGTTCTATGGCTTCAATCTCCTTTAAAAATAAAAATCTTAAGGGTCAAAAAAAAAAAAAAAAAAAAAAACAAACAAAAAACAACCCAAACAAAAAAACCCAAAGAAACAAAACAAAAAGAAATAGAAGAAAAACAAAAAAGGAAAAAATTGCTGATATTGCCACAAATCATTAGAATTCACCTGACGTGCTGAAACAAAACTTTGTAAGTTCAAACAAATCATTGATTTGTTCTAATTTTTTGTGGTTTCCTTTTGCTCTTTCTGCCCCTTTGCCGTCCGATTGGTGATGTTGTTCAAACAGGATCGAATTCCTGCTAAATGCAGGAGTGATCCTGCTGCTTCTTTCATCTCCTCATCGTCACTCTCAGGGGGCTTTTCTGTACGTCTCTTTTTAAGAGGCAGTGTGTCACTTGGTACTTTTTTCGCCTTCATTAAATGTTGCCTTTTCTTGTGCTGGGATGCATATCCACTGTCAGCTAAAGAATCCTTGGTCTCCTTCCGATTCTGCTTTTTGTCCTCCTCTTCTGTTTCGCTATGGCTCTCATGGCTCTGGAAGCTAACTTCACTTCCTTCACTGCTGTCTTGGCTACCTTTAGTTGCAAATTCATACTGGTCATCAGCAGAGGAAGAGGAAACGGAGTCACTAGCAGGTGATGTGCTCCTGTGGTTGGAAGATTTGGCACTGCTGTAGTTGTGATCTTCCTTTGGGTCACCGCTAACAACTGGAGAGCCGCAGGACTGTTCGCTTTCCGTCCGCATCCGGCAGTTTGTTATTCCATTCCTGTAAAAACAAATCCAAGCAGTCTTAGAAGCCACAGAGATGTGATCCTGCTTCAAAGAAAAAGATGATGAAGCCAACTGACAGATAAATTGAAATTACAATCTGAAACAATGACTATCAAAGTAACGTCCATGCAAGCTGGTTTCAAAGCCTAATTGCTCGTGGATTGGAATTGACATACAAAACAAGCCAAAAGATGCAACAAAATAGCACAAGAAGCAGGAACAAGTAGGAGATGGTTACAAATAAATGATGTGTAAACAGTATTGATTTAAATTTCAATTAATAGTTTACACTTTCAAAAATTAAAAAGAAAAATCCCCAGCATTATTTTATCTACTGGATAAATAAACTCTGGTAAGTTGAATGAATAGCCCCTCATCTTTTGCAATATAAAGTGATACTACGAAAAACGTGGGGAAGAGACACTAGCTTTCTGGGGCAATTCCTTGCCTCCTCTGAAAGACACTTTCCAACTATAATTCCAACTTGCACTCCATGGTTCACCTGGGAAATAGCACAACTTCTACTTAGGACTCTTTGCAAGAGAAGGAGCAACCAGGTCCAGTCACAGTTCTGATTCTGATCGGTTAATAAATAACCATAAAAGCAATACAATCTTATGCCATTAGCTGCCAAGAAAATATCAGAACGTGTTCAAAAACAAGCAGTAGAAAAAACAAATCTGGATTTGCTGTAGAAGTTGTCATTTTCTCCTTTGGTTTTATGACACCCTGTGCAGTAGGAACTACTGCAGCATGATATGTTTGAAAACAGGTTTTTTTTCTGGAGCGAAAAGTATTAGAGCATTACCACTGACCTTAAAAAACAGAATATGATGCTTACAATACTATTAAAGAAGGCACTGAATCTGTGCAATGCTTAAGTCCTGCTGGAAAAGAGGAGAGTAGGATGCTCATCATTGAGTAAAGCCATCATCACTGCCACCTGCCAGTTTACCAGCCTTGAACCTCTCTGTCAGTTTAAAAAAATACAACAAAAAAGCAAGGCTGTTTAAACCATCACATGATAAACTGATTTAAACTTGCCATCTTTGTATTACCACTGGAGTGCTTTTGCACACTTGGGGCAGTGTTGGATTAAACCCCTTTCTTAAATGCACAAACTGAACACAGATGTTTCTTAAGAAGAATGGCACAGTGGCAAATCCAGAGTATTACTGCTCTTCTACTTTAAAAAATGGTAAAGTGCTTTAGGTTTCAGGCAATGGACCTCATGTATGGTTTCCTTACACAAGAAACAGCAGAGTATTACCCATTTCTGAAAGGTAAGGTTGAAAGGTGGGAAAAATAAGTGGTATGTAATTCCACAGTTCCTGTTCATCTACATGGCCTTGTCTGCAAGAGCTCGCTGAGATAAGAAACCCCCTTGCATTTATGAACCAGTGACAGGACAATGCTAGAAGGCAGCAAATTCATCAGTCATTCCAAATGTTATTTACAGTGCTTTCAAAGAAATGTATACAGTAGAAGGTACACTTATTAGCAAAGAAAGCCTCTTGCCAACCTCTTTTGCTCAACAAAATTACTTCTGCCGAGATTTCTGAGTAGATGTATGATCCATAAATTCCATACCGAACCCAGAAGGAATACACAAAGCTCCTTCAATTATTAATAACTAAGTGCAATGTCATTCATGATTGTGCAGCAAGCCAGCTGCATTTACTCTGTGATGGTTTGCAACTGCAGGGGTTGTCATTAGAGGATGCCAAATGCTTAGAATATGAAATCATCCATACTAAGCTAGTTATAAGGTGAATTTATAACCAACTCCTTAAGATCAGCCATTACAAGGAAGCATGTGATGCATTTTAAGTGACAGATTCTTCATTTTTAGGGTAAATTTACATTTAAAGATGTTAAAAATTATCATAAATTAGCATAAAATTAAACTTACTTGATTTTACAAGGCAGCGAAAAGTCAGAGCAATATGGCTTACCAAAATCACACACTACTAATTTTCCATTAAAAAATAACAATCAATTCTTGCTCCAAGGAAACAAATACAGGACAGAATAGGTGCGAACTCAAATGGGATTCCTACTGACTGCAAGTGAAAAAGGCTTCTTCTAATGGATGTGACTTAAACCAAGACACCCTTTTTTATGCTATTTAGATCTACTCCTGTGAGTTTGTACAAAGAGACTGTCAATAAAAGTAAAGCCACAGATCCATCGAGCAGTGCAACCACATGCCAAAGAAATATCCCTGATTTGCCCTGCTCATGAGTCTCTAGTGTTGCCTTTACATAAAGGGGCTACAGTTTGGATTCAAAAGCTCTGCCCATGGGACTTACTCCAGATCCCAATTCCTCCAAATCAGCATAAAAATAAATTGAAATGCCCAGGAAGTACAGAGAGATGTCCCAGGGGAGGGGGTACTATGAGGTTAGCATCCCACAGTGAGTGTCTGCAAACAGAGATGCTGGTAAAGAAAAACAGAAGTTCACAAAGAGGTGAAAAAAAAAAAAAAAAAAAAAAAAGGAAAAAAAAAAAAAAGAAAGGCGAGAAAAGAAAATACCAATACACTTCAGAAGAAAGTGGAACTGGTCAGGAAATGGACAGCATTTGCATCTCAGAAAAATCTTTGGGTTTCACTTACATTTTGAAAGATTTCCAACCAGTTCTGCTTGAGGAAATACAAAAGGAAGAGAAAGCAGGTCAAGGAGAGCATTAGCAAAGGATATTTGGAGAAAAGTAAAAAGTTACACAGGCAGACTGCTTTAGGATATTTACAACATCAAAAGTCATGTACCCTGAAAGTATATTAACCTGATCTGTATCTTAATATGCAATAGCTCAAACATTAGATGAATTACTTATAACTGATATTAGTAGCTTAGTAAGAGTTGAATGAACTAATATCTAAACAATTAATATTCCACACATACTTCTGAGACATTCTCAAGCTCTACACTGCTCTTAGACAATCATATATTCAGTATGAACTGAATCTGTGATTTATGTAGTTCAATCTAGACCATCAGTGGACAGAACTCCCCTGGGTTTCAGGACACAGATTTTGGCTAGCTCCGTCTATTTTTTTTTGCTCACAGTTTTGGTTGTAACTCTCACTTTGTTTCCCTACTTTTTTGTTCAGAACTTCACTTCAAAATTTCCAGAAACGGACATATTTTCATATTTAAAGACTTTCTCTTTCAAGAAAGTCGATGGGACAGTCTCTAGGGCTTTTCATCCTACTGACATGGACTATCTTATTTGCTTGAAGGATCTCAGCCTAAAGCAATGTGCACAGATTCTTTTTAGAATATTTCCATTTGGTTGTACCACAATGGCACAGTCCTCAAGCAGTGCAGATGTAAGTTTGGACTCCTGAAAGTCTGACTTCATTCCCATTGTTAATGGATGTGAATTCTACTACCAATGTCATCAGAAGCCAGACAAGACTCACAACAGCTGGGTCTCGAGTTAGAGGAAATAATGTCCTGTGCACAGTGTTAGTGCCTCTGCCTTTCAGAGAGGTCTTCCTCAGGAGGAAACAAAAGTGAGTCTCTCATTTTACCAAGTGCAGGCATATCTTCCTTAAATTTCTCTGCTAGCTTGAAAGAAAGATAGGTAATCACATTCTGTTTGCAAAATGGCAAAGGTTTTGCTGAAAAAAACTTACTGCATTTCACACTGGAGACAGGTATATTCCTTTGATGAACAAAGAAAACCTATGTGGAGTTTAAATATCACCTTTAATCTACCTCTGATCCTTCTGGATGACAGATACTGTGTACCCATAGATGACAGTTTTTGTATGTAACTGGAAACACACAGTTAAAAGACACAATGAAAACAGTAAAGGTAAGCTGGGTTTGTAGATTTTGACACGTTCCAGGTTCTCAAAAAAAAAAAATCACTTTTTTTATTTCAAAGGGAAATTCAGGACAGTCAGAACTTTTAGCTTCAGCTAGTTGAACTGCTTCTTAAAACCACTACAGCAGACAGAAGAATGAGCAAGCATATGAAAAGTAAGTGGTGCTCACTTGCTCTATGATGAGATTCTGTCAGGGTTTTACTGAGTTATAAGTCAACAGTGAGTTGCTCACAATAGTGACAGAAGCTCTTACAAAGGTACTTCAGAGAAAAATTGTATACGAAGGACCACAGTAAATACACTTCATGAACTGCCAGCAGTATCAGCAGCAGATCTGAAATTAAACCAAATGGAGCCCCATGCATTTTGCAAAGAATAATCAAATCAGTCAGCATTACTGTCCTTTAGTTACTAAAGGATTCCTCTGGCTCCCAAGGATAACTCATCATGCCTGTTGCAGCTGGGGAGGGGAATGCAATGCAACAGGGATTGGGGCTTGCTAAGCTGATCACACCAGTGGTAAGCTCTATAAAGATACAATTAAGAATTTATGAAAGCAAAAACCTACCAATTCCTTTATCTAAGCAAAAATAGTAATTCACAGATAATGTAAGCGAATGATAATAATTCTACTTATGCTTTGGCATCTACTCTGCAAATGCTTCTTATGTTTGTTTTATTTAATCACTGCTTGAATGGCTGCTTCAAGGGAGGAAAACAGAAGCAAAAATAAAGCCAGCATGAGAAATAAAGTCACAATAATAAAAGCTATGCCCAAGGAATAATCTAGTAATTGCCCTATAATTTTGAAGTGCAAATAATCCTAAATAACCATTTTCCATCTTTAGATAAGGTTAAGCACAAAACTCATTCTTGTCATGCCCCAGTGATCAGGAGCTGCATAAGGAACTGTGGCGTTAATAGCAGAAGAACAGGTATTTTTTAATCTACTCATGATAAAGTAGGTAAGGTTTGTTAGTGTTGCATTTTGGGGTGTTTTGTTTTTTTTCTGCTGCCCTTTTTTTTTTTTTTTGTTTTGTTTTGTGTGGGGTTTTTTTTTTTTTTTGGTTGATTTTTTAAAATTCCTCAAAATCAAGGGAGTGCTGTATCTCTGCCAGTGCAGGTGCACTTGTTTTCCCTATGAAGAAGAAAAATTTTATCTTGGAAACTTGAATAGAAATATTTTTTTTTTACTGAGGGAAGTTCTTTAAGAAGCCTGTTTGCAATTTACAGGTAATTGTGAAATTCCTTGAGAGTGTCTGTGTTTAATCCCAGCCAGCAACTATGTCCCATGCAGCTGCTTGCTCTTCCCTGCTCCAGGTGGGGTTGGGAGGAGAACTGTAAAAAGGTAACCATGAGTTGAGATACGAACACTTTGAAATAAAGTAAATAACAACAAAACCAGTAACAACAATGATGATGAAGAGTATGAAAAGAGAGAGGTAACAAAAAGGGAAATAAAACACAAGAAAGATAAGGGATGCACAACACAACTGCTCCCAACTCAATCCATCCCTCAGGAGTGATCGCTCCTCCCTGCCAACTCTCCCGGTTTATGCTCTATGGTATGGAATATCCCTTTGGCCAGTTCAGGTCACCTGCCCTGCCCCTGCTCCCTCTGAGCTTCTTGTGCACCTGCCCACTGGTGGAGCATGGGAAACTGAAAAGTCCTTGATGTGGGACAAGTTCTGCTCAGTAACTAAACCATTAGCATATTACCAACATTATTCTCATACTAAAGCCAACACACAGCTCTGTACTGGCTACTAGGAAGAAAATGAACTGCATCCCAGCCAAAACCAGGACAGAGAAACTACACATGTTTGGTGAAGAAGAATTGGATAAAATGGATTAATTTCCCATTAATTTCCCATTAATTTTTATTTTTAACCTGCAGTAATTCAAAACCCATGGTATTTCTAACAAACAGTACCAAAGTAGTCTAACCTATTACCTAGGCATATGTAGCATATAAGTAAGTTTAAAAAAAAAAACACCAAGGGTATTTCGTAAAACATCTTCTGTAAAATAACCTGAAGCAAATTATAAGGCCTATGCTAAACAGCTCGTATGATTCTCTGTGGGGTGAATTTCCATCAACCTCACCTCAGTGGATCTGTCCACATTAGGCAGATGAGAGGCTTAGGCTCAGTAGTTCTACTGCACAGCAGCAGGACTTGGACATAGTCATAAACCACCCACACACTATGGATAACTGCAGAAAATTACAAATATTATGGTGAAATTGATGTTACGTAATCTCAAATGTTACATCAACTTCCAAGCTTGTGCTCTTCCCAAGGGTTGATGTAACAGGTAATACCTGACTCCTATGGAAGGTGATTATATATGGTAAGAGCTTTGTGCACCTTGCCAAGACACATGAATGTCATATGCACTGGCCACTTCAACAGATAGCATCCTTACCAAAGCAACACAGAAGTCCTCCTAGGAAAACATTTAAAAGGTATTTTCCAATGGATGATGATAGGAAGAGCAAGAGCTCACTTTCACAACCAATTCCTTGCTGCATGTAAGGAACTACTGGCTTTGCCTGCTTTCACTGAATACCTCTGTCAGTCAGTATCTTCTTTTCTACATATCCAGACTGTCACTGCATTTGCTTTTACATTCTCTCAGGGAACTATATAGGGATACGGTCTGCCAAAAATATCCCCAAAATATGATGGCTCTCATGCTAGAGACATGCTACACGCTGTGCAGCTTTGAAGCGTTATTTTTCCCTGCTGTTTTTGGGTGGGTCTTAGACTTGTCAGCCATAACATGGAAAATATAGATGGTAAACAAGCTAAAAGTGGTGTGAATAAAGTAAATAAAAAGCTTCTGTCAAAACACATCCAATTATGCTCTGCTGTGGAGATTTAACACCAGAGGATGATTTTCAAAGTAAAAATAGTGTGGGATGCCTTTCCATTTGTAGATTAGTTTGGAATGAAAGGCCTATTTGTGCAATTTAAGCCAAATGTGCTACAAAATAATGATGATCTCCTCAACTGCAATTCTTTATTCACGGAAAGTCATCTTTGTTAAATGATTTCCAGGAGGAATTTTTAACCCAAAGGACTTAATTCAATTGTACCTTATTTTATATATTAAATAAAAAGTAATTTTACATGTAATTATAAGGGAAGAGCAGCACATCGATACCTTGTGTAGGAACAAAATATGCCAATGCATTCAGTCACATTGCTGAAGATGAACAGCACAGTAAACTTTTCAATTGATGGCAGTTAACACATCAGAAATCACAGACTTCAGCTTCTTAGTCCAATGCTATAGTTTTGGCCTCCTTTCTGAACAACAGATTAGTCAAAACACCCCACCTAACTGCAAATTTAACCCACTGTTACTGTGTTTTGGCACTAATGGCACTGCACAACAGTACAACATACTGCAAGTTACTTGCACCAGCTTGGGGGACAACTAAACCAAACGCCATTAAGATACTGAGGAAATAAAACACAAAATGAAATAAACACCTCAGACAGCAAGGAAGTGCCAACAGAAGACCAGCATCTTACAGAAGAACCTGTGATTCCTACATACAGTAACTAAAGAAAAACAGTTAAGAGGTTTAATTTATTATGCAACTGTCTACTACCAAGAAAATGCTAATGGTCCCCTATGAGAATGATGAAAACTACCTTCTTCAGATGGCTTTAGGCCTTTCATTTACAGCACCAAAGGAACACTTCTCAGGAAAACAGACATTTGATTTAAAAAGTCTTAGAAAGAAGCTGTCTGGCTTCTCAATATATAGCCAGAGGCACAAAATTCCAGCAGAAAACTTAACAGGAGACTGCACCACCTACTGTGGCTGCCCACACCTCCCTCCTGGTGAAAACTAGTGGGGAAAATCAACCTTCCTGCATCTGAAAAGGTCTGAAAACATCACCTGTCAGTCTGACTGGACCATCATCCTCTGTGCAGGAATGACAGCTCAATCTGAGCAGTCCACCTACTCCTATATTGCAAAAGGCAGCTGTATTGATGCTGTGGTAAATTTCCCCTGCTGCACATTATAAGCAGAAGTTATTCTCATGAGACACCCTGAAAGCTCAACACAACAGGTCCTATTTAGTCTTGTGTATCTGAGGAGAGGGGTTGGCACGAAGAAACAGTGTAATTTTCACAGGAACTGATAAGAGAGGTATCCAGTTTTGAGAGGACCAGATGATATTCTAAGAGGCATTGTGAATCCAGATTGATCTTCTTCCCAAAGAAATTCTGAATAGTATTATCCCTGAGGGAAACAAGACAAAACTGCATGCTGAACTTGCTCTGTTGAAGAGAGTCCCCTAACTTCTCAAAAGCTTTAAAAGCCTCTTGTCTGTGTCTCCCTCTGCCTTTCAAGAATTAAAAAAGGGGATATTGCAGAAGATTTTAAATATGAGCAGACATTATGCACACCAGGAATATATTCATAGCAAGCTATTTCTAATACTGCCTAAGGCTGGAGAAGAGAACAAAAAGAATTAGAAATGTCTGCATTAACTAATGATAAATGCTTTTCTGTGAGACAGAGCAAAAAGAATGTAAGAAAGGGAAGGGTAAAATCCCTAATTTCCCATCTCTACATTAACAGGTAACTGGTAAAGATCCTGTTCTCTACCTGCTGGGAAAAATACATGAGAAACAGTCCTTTGAAAATGTATAAAATTTAACTATATACAGCTTTACAGCACAGGAATTTGAGGATGCCTACACAGAAGTTTTCAAGTGGCCTGGAAGTAAAACAGTTCTGTCTCCTCTATGAGTCAATTCTGATTATGAAGCAGAGTCTAAGCAGGAAATACAGATAAACTCTAAAGAGAATATTGATACAACTATGTCCTGTATTTAGCTTGAAAACCTCATAAAAATTATATATAATTAATGATCCAGTAGTCCTAGTAGTCATGGCTCTGCAATCCCCACTGGAGCAGAATACAAGTCCTGGGTAAAGCCAGTGGCAAAGCTGATGAAGAGAGCTGACCCCTGCTGCTAAGGCCAAGCTGTGGTAAAGAGATGGAGAGTAACTCTGGAGAATTCTGGAGGATGACCCTTGGGGTTGCATCCCTTCAGTGTAGCAAATGGGGAAAACAGCTGAAGAACTCACTCATCAAAAAATAAGGATTTTATTCCAATTAGTAACTTCCCCTCTATGCATTTTAAGCAATGCATTTTAACCTATGAATGTCATAGGTTCTCTCTGCCTTTCTCTCCATTTACTGGATGGAAGTACTGCACCCAAAGGGCTAGTCACAATGATTCTGAAAAGGGATTAAAAAAACAAACAAAAAAAACCAAACAAAAAAAACCCCCAAAAAACCCAAAAACAAAAACAAAAAACAAAAAAAAACCAAAACCAAAACAAAACAAAAAAACCAAAACCAAAACCAAACAAAACAAAAAACCAAAAAAACCCCACAAAAAACCCATGTAAAAAGTAATGGAGTAAGACCTACTGAGATACTTCCTTTCACTACCTTGCAGCCCTATCCTGAGAAAAGAGATTGTAATTGGAACAGCACTGTGAAGTGAGGTCAACACTAATTATGAAACCCCACCCAGAATACCCAACTGCCTGAGCTGAAATAGCTTTTGCAGATACTGAGAGTTCTGAAAGAGGAGGGCACTAGCAGTACACTTGACCAAATTAATCTCTGTTGTGACTGACTAAAAATGAAGCTATACCCAGGGCAAATTGTTCTTCCACCAATAAAGCAGCACTGCTTTAAGCAAAACAAACCACTGAACCACAGTTCCTACTGCCATCACTAGATGTCTCTTACTGCCCTGCTTCCTGATAGTTGAGTATCTTAAACTTTACCCTTGAATGTTTCAGTATAACCCTGAAATAAAACTGTAGTGAAAGAAATTGCCTCACAAAGGTCTAAGTTAATAACAACAGCTATATGTTCAAATAGCTTTCAGGATTTGCTTTAATATTATTGATACTCTTCTCTCTAGTGTTTAATCCAGGAAAACGTCTTTAAGAAAAGGGAGAGAGGGGTGAAGCAGGAAAAAGCATTTGCACTTAGAAAAACAGGCCACTATAGGAGGTTCTCACCACAAACTGCCTGCAATTTGCTAGTGAAAATAAAAGTGCTTTTCACAAACTACCACTCAACAAACAGATATGCCATGACTATCTTGCAAAGGATGATACCCCAAGAATTTTAGGTGGCAGAGTTTTATTTCATTTAGAACCTCAGAATCATTGGCAAGCAGCAAAATACCCAGAGCTCACATATACTTTTACAGTTCTTGCAAAATACTGATTTATTTCATACAGATCCCACAATGATCCACTCTTACCTTACTGCAACAGCCATGCTCCCTATAGGGTTGATTGGCAATGGCCTGGCTCCAGGAAATATTCCTCTACTCAGTACTCGAGCTCCATTTTGTATCACTCCCGAAGGAACTAAAAACAAAACAAAACATAGAATGTTTTTTCTTCTAAAGGAAAAGTTAGAAAACTACAGGAGCAAAATGTGGAACTCAAACTTTTCAATGTACAGGAAAACCATTAGAGAGGCTCGTGCAGTACACTGCTTACCTTGGACATCTCAGCCTTGAGTCTTCTGAGTGCCATTTTAGCTCCAATGCTATTTTCATGGCAAACAATGATAACATGGCTTGCCAAAGCCACTACCTGACCTAGTTGCTGCAGATCATTCCTTGTACAAACTAATCACTTTTGTTTTGTAATTGCTGTTCTGCTGCAAATGCATGCGCTTAAGAGTCAAAACCATCTATGAGCACAGATGTAACTATTTTGTCTACAAAAAAAATGACCCCTTACTGATAAACAGAACACAAGTGTTTCACTGCAAAATCACAGCTGGCAGCTTTTTATCATCCCAGTTTACTTTCTGAGCAGCAATATCTTGGTCCCCCATCTCTGCAAAAGAAAATATTAACTTAAATATGTATTTACCAGGAAGAGAAAGAGAAGAGACTAAAAAGACATTATCTCCATAGCACTGATTAGGCCCTGTCCTTGGCCATCGATGACCCTGCCACACAGCCTGGCAGCAGTCCCGCATGCGGCCGGGTCACAGCCCAGCCTCCCTCACCCAACACGTGCTGATGCCACTGACACCAAACTCGTAGGCACTGACCACTACAGACAAGACATTTCACTGGGCCATTCAACTTGGCTCTACATCAAAAATTGCAGCTCCAGCCAACAAGATTTTAGGCTACACCCGAGTACTTGTTCTCTACCCAGGCACGTTTCTGTACACTGCTCAGCCCACGGCAGACAGCTGAACAAGTAGCAGAGAAGCACTACTCAGGCACCACCACAGCAAGAGTGTCCTCAGCAAGTCTCAGGATTTCCCTCCTCCGCTGTGAGACACAAGACTACCACAGTTCTTAGCCTAGGCCCTTACCAGGGACCTACTTGCATGCAATAGCATTTGTTTGCACTGCTACTATGTTCCTTCAGGCTGGGACAGTAACCTCACTACAGCCTCCACCCAAACTCGCTTCTTAAACATCCACAGACAGCCAGCTGACACACGTTCTATTTACTAGAAGTCATCATTCACACCACGGGGACTGCCTAAAAAGAGAATGATGATCATTACTCTTTTTATATTATATTTAAATATACAGATATTATATAAACACTTTTAAGATAAATGTAAACCATATCACTTTATATACACCCACAGAATTTATTTTTAAACAAATTACACAGAGACTAGAAAAATTATTCAGAATCAACACATACACTTTACATGCCCAATTTCAAATACTCACACCCCAAAATACACAGAATACCCAGTGTATTGTGAGGCAGAGAAGTATAGACTCAGAAGTATAGTTCTAAGCTGCTGAGGTACACTTCAACCTCCAATAAACATTAAGCCAGATCGACACCTCCCCTCTTGCTGTCCTGGTGCTCACCTTGTTTCACTCTCAACCACACAGATTAGTTCTAGGAAAATAATCTTCTTTCTCCTGCTTGTGAGAGCACATCACTCTCCCGATCAAATCCTGACACTGTGTTACACCCACTCTTGCTTTTGAGCACCTTTGAAGAACAGGTCAGTTATATTTAGGTGCTTAACTACAGCCTCAAATGGCTAAAATTACAGAACCTAGTTTATAACAACTTGGGTCAGCTTTCAATGACCAGAATAATTTTAAATAGCATTTTGCTATTTATAACTCCCTACTCTGACACTTTTTCCTTCATCGCTAGTTTATGAGGAATCAATCAAACCTCTTTCACTCAGGGGACAATGTAAGGCTTTCTCTGCTCCAATGTTCTAGTTTGTAGATACTGTAGAGGAATGTTATGATGTTAAAACTCAAAAAGCTGAATTTCTTATTATATTTTTTTCAACAGCATAACCTTGAGATGGTTGAAACACCAGTGTCATGAAAGAAAAGCAGTCTACTCAAAGATATGGCTAACCTAAAATGTGAAGGTAACAGGTAAATTCAAAGCCACAGATAAATGTGCTGAATACTGAAAGATCAATAAAAAACCATAATTTCAAATGAGCACGGTTATTCCAACAAACTTTTAAGAGGGACAGATTTTATACTGCACTACATGGTATGGTTTCTCTATGTTTACAAAATCTCATCAAAAGAAAGGTACCAGGAGTTTTGACTGAGAAAGATCTTGTAATTTTCTCTTCACTATGATCATTTTATACTGAAATGAAACATTTATCCATATGCACAGAATTTCAGTTAGCTATGGATACTGTCTACGTATACACTGTAAAACTTCAAAGAAAACATACTGAAAGTGCTACTGCAAAAAGAGAGCAACAGGCTCCTTGATGCCCAAGCTCTTCTCTCCCCAGATTACCTAATTTTCCTTGTCTGCTGGCAGAGTTAACTGATGTTTATTTTATTATTTTTCTTCTCCTCTATCCCTTATTGACAACTCCCATTGCTTCTTTAGATCATCCTGTTTGCTTCCTCACCAATTCTCAAAAATTAGCTTCCTGTCTTTCCTTGTCTCTTCCGAGTTTCTTTTTTTCCCTGCACTCCTATGTATGTATCTATACCTGCATCTATATCAAATACACTGCCAAGTCTCACAACTTAGGATTTCTATACATTGACACCCTCTCTGGAACCCATCCCTCATTTTCCTTGACCCTTTGCAGGTTTGTAAGTCACGGACTGCTATCCAGGAAACATTCTCTTCAAAAGCTTCACATTTAAAACCTTCCCACATCAACACATGCACACCCGCGTACGCGCGCACACACACACACACACTCTCTCTCTGTCTCTCCATATATTCTCTTCAAGAAGTTACAAATGTTTGTAAAAAAGAGAAAACCCAGAGGTTTGATGTCTTCTGAAAATATCCTCTAAGAGACAACTTGGTCTCTTGTCCTGCCTATGAAAGTCCCTTCAATCATGGCCAGTCTGTGCTTCGTACCACCACTCACTGAAAGGCTTCAATAAGACTAACTATTTCAGCTTGCAACAGCAGTGTTATTGCTACTGATTTTTGGTTTTGCTTCCTCAGACTCTCTGAATTGTAATTCAGCACAACCACTACATCACTCAGACAAACAGAAAGGTTGTATGCAAGGGATCACTGAAGAAGGACACTGGACTATATAGTGCATCCTTTCAGGAAATATATGGAACCATAAAGGAAAAAAACCACAACATCCCAACTTTCTGGTAAATCAGCTTCTGTAGCACTCTAAACCTAAAATTCTGTAATGCTCTAAAACGAAAAGCAGGATTAAAATATTTCAGTAGTAAAATGTATTCATTTCTAGTTATCCACATTACCAATGTGCCACCGTAAGATTGGTCTTTCTTGCTCATTCATCTCTACTTACAGCATTTAAAGCATCAAAACTGATCCTTGCAAAAAATAACATTAATTACTTAATTTTAAAAAGATTACGGATAAACTGCTATTACACTGTCCCTGGTACCAGCCTTTGTGCAGGCTGTATGACAGCGACTTATATTCAAGGAATTATTTCTACATCTTGGTGCTTTTGAAGGGTTGTGGGTTGTGGATTATTTATTGAAATTATGTGGTGCTTTTATTCCAAAGATACATTTATGCCTTACAAGTGTTAATTATGTTTCAAACCCATATTTTAGATTGAAGATTCAAGGTTTGGATGTAAGATAATTTACTCCAAGCCATATTATCAATCACTGCCAATCTGGATGAACACCTTACAGTCCTGACCCCTCTCTTATAATGCTTCTTTAACCAACAGTACAGGCAGGTTACAGGTTCCCAATTCCTAAGCAGAAGTGTGAAATGTAATTTACACCTTTTCTGTGCGAGTGCCGAAAGCCGTTTATGCCTGAGAAACTCAGCTCAAGAAAACAATGCAAGAAGACCTGTGCATCTCTTTGATGAAGGTCTCCTTTTCCACAAAATGTTCCCAGTGAAACACAAAGAGTCTGAAATGACAAAATCATTATTCACCTTTCAATTTTCATTACTGCTATGTTTTCAAGGGTCTACTCTGCTCTCAGGAAACTTAAACCCAGGAAACACTTTCATTGGAGTAGAGTCAAACCGTGTACTGACAATCTGCCCCTAATCTGCTGCATGAATGGGGAAATTATTTTTGGATCTTATACTGCTCTGGTGGAATTTCACAACCTGAGCAGACTCAGCCAGCTGAGTCTCCACTGGCTAACTCTGGAGTGAAGCAATGCATCCAATGTCAAAAATCAAGACTATGCCTCTGAAATTCTCCAAGGTGAAAAAAAAAAAAAAAATCTTCCTTTTGCCGTGAACTTTCATGCTATAGTTTAACTGACAATAAAGTGAATGACATGTAGGAGAACATATCATAATCTGAATTCACCAAGGCACTATGTTCACATAGTGTTAAAAGGATTGAACAGAAGCCCTTCAAAAATCCAGTGTTGTTTTGTACCCTGTAGTCAGGGTCTGTAGGTGGAAAGTAAGTAGAGGGCTACATGATCACTCCACAGCCAGTGTTGGACTATTTTAATCCAGAGCACGCTTTTGTGTGCACATTAGCTGAGTAGATTATTCCAACTATGGACTTCTTTCATCACATCTCTCAACAGACTGCATCCCTGATCTCTTACTTGCAGGTATGTACAAGTGAAGCAAGCTCCATTCTGGCTGAAATAAACACCTCATCCAAGATCTTCACAACAGTGTCAGAAAACCATGTCAGACTGGGTCCTTCCCTGAAGATGTGATTGTCTAACCAACAATGTAGCAATTTGGTAAAATTGAAATGCAAAAGAAGGAGGAAGTAATGCATAGTCACCAGACACACTGACACCCCAAAAGCTCACTAGAAAAGGAAACTAACTTCTTGGTTAAATGTTGGCATGTGAAAGTTAAATGAAGTATAAGCAAGGAGTGAAATTTGTTGCCAATAAAGATAATGAACCGGGTAAAAAACATGTTCTTTGTGTGATCTAGGAAATAAACATACACTTCATTAAACTGTCTAGCTCTAGGTAGCCAATACTTAGCATGGAAGAATGAATAGTATTTAATGAGAAATAAATTTTAAAGAAGTGGAATGTGTGAGTGTATCCTGTAGGGACAGACTGGTTCTTTGCTGCTTCTGTCATCACATGGCACATGCATTGATCTCAGGGCTCTCTTCCCTGACCCAGCTTCTGTAGTACAGAAGAAATCATTATAGACAAGAGGCACTGAGTTTTGGCTAATATCTGTCAGCTTCAGCTCTTCTCTGCCAAGCTTTCTTTCAGTACAGCGTTTAGCAGAATTCTTTAGATCAGGCTACAAGAACTGAAAGTAGGAAACTGCTGATGATCTATAGTGGATGGGACATCAGAAATTGCCAAAAGCAAATGTTTTCTGCCAGATGTGTAACTTTATTCAGCTATCTTATCCCAGGCACAAATTTGATGACATCTGCCCAACTGCCCAACTATTTTACGGCTCAAGGACTATTTCATAGCTCAGAAATTCCATACTCTGTAGTCCTTACAAACTGCAAATCTAGGGTGCATCCAACAAGCCATTTATTCTAAACAGAAATTGGCGTGGGGGAGACAAATGTATCCTGATAATCCTATCATACTCACACTTTTTCTAAAAATATTATGAGAAGTACAGAGGAAGAAGTAGAAAGTACTTCATAAAAGTAAGCTTTCTTTCCAAATTTATTTAATCCCTTTAATGGCTTAATATTAAACATCAAAGTAAAACAAACCAAAACAAAATCCCAACCAAAATCCAGCAATAGAAAGTTTGAACATTATGAAAATGTCTTTTCCTAGCTTTTGCTTTAATACAAAAATGTTAGTAAAAATAGCTTTATGAAACATTTTATTCACAAAAATTTATTATTTTCTGGTACTCAAAGTTAGGCTGGAAGCTGTCTCAGTTATAATAAGTGACTTGTCCATAAGCAGTACAAACAGACATCTATCAAGTTTCATGTACAATAAAAATGTCCCAACAAAACAGCATGTTCTATTTTATTCTATTTGGACTGTCATTAAGGCAATTTTTTTGGTCTTCATCCCTGTAATGTATCTTGCTCATACACAATCCACTTGCATTAGTTTAAAAAGCGAATTTCATTGCGGTACAATGTTAGAAGTATAGAGGTAAAGTATATCTCTTTAGGGAATTCCTTCTCCTCCCACCAAACTTACA
Organism: Vidua macroura; assembly: GCF_024509145.1. NCBI lineage: Eukaryota > Metazoa > Chordata > Aves > Passeriformes > Viduidae > Vidua > Vidua macroura. Next base: position 17,357,684 of record NC_071576.1, on the reverse strand, counting down.
ATATATATATATCTAGTCTGGGTTTTATATGTTTTGAGACAAAGATTAACAAAGACTTCCAAATCAGAGAGACACTGGTTTCAACCCTGGAAAACCTATTTTTACGAAGCACCCAGCAAAACTCCATGCTCATATCTTCCTAAACATCTCTACCACAGTCTCCTATAAAGAACCACTCACAAAACCACTGTTGCTAAGTTTTCTGAAGGCCACCACATTCTAGACAACCCAACCAACTGAGTAGTGATGAGCAGTACTGAAACCAGAAGGTGGATGTCAGAGCTGGGAAGACTCTCAGTTTCCTGGTTTCTACCCAAACCCTTTCTGTGAGCACTGTTTAATAGCTGTTTCCAGTATTAAACTTCATGTTGAGCAATGTACTTGCATTTGTCTGCAATTCACAAATTATATAGCAACAGGCAAAGGACTATACATGAACTTGAAGCACTGAGAAGCTTCTTGAATTAAATCAGTATTTCCAGGATAATCCTTGTGACCACAGCACTAGCAGTAGCAGCCATACACTAACACTGTCCCTTCTTTACTTGTCCCTCCAGAAAAGCAAGTGGCTCCAAGTTCAAAATGACCTCACCAATTAAGAAGGTGTTGCTACTTACATGCTTCCAGTGACCTGAATTTCAGGAATTCAAATACACTGCAAAAGCATCAAAACCTATCTCCCATTTTAATCATGGCAAAACATCATGGTTTGGCAAGACTCAGTAACATGCCCAGGACGCCACACTTTTAGGAACAGGGAAAACTATGCTGGAGTTACAGCAAGCAATATTCACTTTCAAGATATTGGTAAGAACTGAAGTGCTGAAAATCTTTTGTACAAAAAAGCAACTGTGCAAAACTAACTCGTGGACTTCACTGATTTAGTACCCATGAGTTCTAAAGTGAGCTCTACCATTTGTTCACCATCCTGTTTTCTTCTGTCCTCTCTCCAAATTAGATTCACAAGAGGGAAATAGGCCCATAAATTTGATGCACTTGCCCAAGATGGCTCAGACAGTACTCAGTGCCTTGCAGGTCAAGATACAGTTTTCAGTGCAAGTCAAATATTTTGGAATTAATATTCATGAACTGACTACTAATAAAAATCCCAAGTATTTGTAACTTCTGAAGGAAACAGGTATTTCAATTGCTGTTTCTTTTCAAACACAAACCTACAAAGCCTGACGAAACATGACTTCAATAAACTGAAGCAAAAAGTATTAAATCTATGTTGCTACATGCCCTCTCTTAGCATATCACAGTATCGTTCATGCTTTAACTCCTGGTGCCAGCTGGATTGCAGGTTTCAGTAGAAACTTGTACACAGCTGGCTACTTTGAGCTTCTGCCTTTAGTTACAATTGATAAGTGTTTGGTCTGTGAATATACTGCAAGGTGTTAATAATTCAGAAACTGATTTCTGACATTAACCCTCTAACTATAATTGCATATTCCTAACTTTTAGCAGCAATGTGAACAATCAGTTTTATAAGTCTATACAGTAAAACCTATACAAATACAAAATAATCCTAATAACAGTATTTGACTCTTTTACTATGCCTTTTTGTTTTTCTGAATGAAAACTAAAGGATGGTGGAATTGAGGTAAATGGTAACTAATGTTTTTCAGATACCATTTCAAGGTTTCATATAAAAGCAAAAGCTGATTTTAGAATTCATTTGTGATTATTAGCACTGTTTCACACATGAGTGTAGAATTTTAAATGGTCATTTAAAACCAGAAAGGTAATTAATCAGTTACAAAGCATAACCTCCTCTTCTCAATAAATCTTTCCATTTTCCTACCTACGTACAGCAGGGATTGCTTGCCCTTTTACCATGCACAGTTCCTGAAAGCTGCTCAGGAGAGGAGGACAAGGACCACTCTTCTCTTTCTGGAACAGTTCCTTGGTACATCATGCTCTCCTGAGAGAAGCTTCTCAAGAAGCATTCCTCTGGCAGGGTCACAAAGCAGGCTGACAATAGCTTTCCTCAGCTGCACGGGAAATGCTTTGATGGTAATTGACTCTCTTCCCCAGGCAGAGTATCAAAGTGCAAATCAAGGCTTCCCCTGGAATTTGGAGTTGGTTGCCCAGGCTAGAACAATAGCAGTGATGCTGGACAGTCTTGGTAATGGTTTCTATTTTAACTTCTGCCTTTATTTTTCAGAGCTGCCTGTCACTTGGCATTACTACCACGCTTGCTGACTAGCGATATGTTTGTCTTCTTGTATTCTCTGTTTTGTGCAGCTCTACTCCACTATGGATTCCTGTAATACCTTCACTGCAAGCTCTGTGGGGCAGGATGGTTCCTGCAGTATTTGCACAGCCCAGTACAGTGGGGGTCAAGGCCTCTTCACCGCTCTGTTAATACACAGCATTAAAACCTTAGGCCTGGTCACAGAACAGGGAGGACAGTATTGGCAGGAAATGAGATGTCTCTTTGCTCCTTGTCACCTGCCTACCACCTTGCATCAGTCAGAGAAAAAAAAACCCAAAACAGGCAGGATGTGTGCAAGGAAGGAGCTGAAACAGTGCCCAAGTGAATGGAAAGTATCCAGATGGCTGTGGTAACTTACACGATAGGAGTCAAATCAAAACAAAATGAAAACAGAACCATATGCCATGTATCCTTCACTCTCTTGTTCTCTTTCTCTCTCCCCCTGCCTTTCTCCTGGCTGTTGCCCCAGGTCTTTCTATCACTATGGATAATAGTATGTTACTCATTTAAATGTATGTCATGAATAACAATAACCTCTCTTTTACATTAGAGATCACGGATTAATATTATTCATGTAACAAATGTAGTATGAACCAAAAATTATACTCATGTAAGGGTCAAGGAAGTGCAAGGGTCTACAAGGGAAGTTATATTTCTTTATTACATCCTTTTTATCTGGTATGCTGTATACTTATAAAAGAGAATATTAATTTTATACGTCTACGTTGCTATATGCTATAGAAATATCTACTCACAACCTGCTTGTATCTCAGGGGGAGTATTCAAAAGCATCATGGCAGTGGCAGCATCAATGTCAGGATCTGGAAAAATCAACCAATAAATACATTATTTACAACTGGGCTAATCTTCTCACCCCCATTGCTAAACTACAGGTTTGACCACGTCTCCGAGTGGAAAGGAGGAGAGTTCACCACTCAGAGGGCTTGCTGACTACACATTAAATTTATCCCCAAGCTTGCACGTGATCCCATTGTTACTATTAAACAGAGTGGTGATCTATGTCACTGAGCCATACTTATGCCTGTGTGTGCATGATACCTTTGCTGTTAGCCTCACCAATTCCCTCTTTAATTCTGTGGACAGTATTTAGATTTCATTACAAAGGATCTGTGAAAGCACGTGCAACATCACAATTTGGAAGCAATAGAGAGGGATGAGCTGACAGCTGAGGAGTGGGAAAGCACAAGGAATACCTGAGCAAGTACAGAAGATGACACTTGGTCATTTCTATTTGTCAAGAAAGATTTCAGCAAAGTTTGAGAAAGTGTTGGAAGGCAAACTGCTGCAATTAAGAAAAAAAAAAAAGAAACTAGCATTTCACTGAAGCAGCAACTTATTTGCATTCTTGTCCATTGTCACTTTAATATAAGCAAAAATGATCAGCTGGCTGCTGTTATTCTTAAATTGGTTTCTGAATCCATCATGAAAAGTCAGCTGACAGATGGTAAGTTATAGAGACAGAACAAAATATGATCCTTTTATAACTATATTCACTTGCTTCACACACAACAGCTCGGCTGCTATGGAAATGCAGGTATCTATGACAACAGTAAACAACCCCACAACGGCCACTGAATAAGCTGAAAAGAACATCTGCCCCAGCAAAGCGTCCCAGCTGCCCTGGGGCGCAACTTGCTAATCGTGCAGTGATGCCGTGTGACAGAGAAAGCCGCCTCTGCCATGTCCAAATAAATGAAGTGTGCAATTGAAGCAGACATAAAAACGCACACCCTAGCTGACTGCTGCCTCTGCGCTGCTAAACGGAATGACTAATGAGTATGCATTTGTTGTTTGGGGTTGGGGGGGGGGGTTTCAGCTTGTCAGTATTTATACCAAATTACATACAAAAAAAATTTATTTACTACTAATAGCTTCATGGCACTTTATTTTGGCTATTATGACAGAAAATTATTTACCACTGTTAAAAATATCTGTATTTTTAATCTTTATATATTTCAAAACTATTCCCAGTAATGTGATGTGGTATAAAGCCCTGTAATATATTAACAATACAAGTGACGTAGACGGATTTCAAAATCTGCTTAAGCCAAACAGAAATTCACTTGACTGCAGAATTAATAAAAGGGACTTTTGTATTAGTCTAAGTATGTACTACTTTTTTGTGAATAGCTGCAAGCACTCTTCTAAAGGCTACTACTCTACTATTTAATTGCTAAAACAGTAAACAGAGGAACAGTGTAGTGGGTGTCAAACTGAAGCTGAAGCAGCAGCAGCAATCTTAGTATAAAAGGTGCCTGTGTCTTCTGGACAGGTCAACATTTTCCAAAGAAAAAGCAGCGTTACCAACTTATGTTCATCTTCAAGTCTGAAGGTACCTCAAAAGCTGAATTCCTGCTGCAATTATGTATGCTGAAAATGCCATTTCCCAACAGCATCATTCCCAAATACGTGCCATGTTGCAAGACTGGATCCACACACCACACAGCAAGTGTGTGCTTTCAAACTAAAGAGGAATAATCCATCTAATGTTAAAAAGCAAGACAAAAGAGCAAAGAAGCCTGAGAAAGACAAAACAAATTCACCAGAATTCTTCCTTCTTTTTCATACCATAAAATCCAGAGATTTTTAAACGCTGAATTTAGCGTATCATAATTTCTACACCCAACTTCAACATTTATTTATTGGCTGCTCCTAAATTTTGTTTTGTTTTAGTTCAGTGGATGACACTGTAGGATAATGCGAATTTTGCTGCTGAAATAATAAAAGGACACTACTATGAAAAGCAGGAAAAGCACATTTCCTGATGACTTTGGGTTTTGTTTGTGTAATAAACTCTGAGTTGAGGTAAAATTGATGCAACCAGTTTCTGTTGAAAGGTGCATTCCTAGGCTTTGGACCACTAACGGTACCACAGTGTTTCTGCAATGACATAAGACAAACACGAGCTGCTCACAACACAGGACTGCATCTGCAGCAGCCATCTCCCAAAGAAAAGCCATGTCTCAAGCCCATCCACGCCTGCTATGTTTCTGTTTCTGCTGGTACATTCTTGAAGAAACTAGACAGCCATTCCATAATGCCTTGGCAGAGGTAAGAGAGCTTAGAGGCAATGCATGAATGCTGGTGTCAGTAGCATCCAGGAAAATGTGCTTTTGGTTTTCCTACTGCAAGGAAAAAAGAAAAAGAAGGGACTGGTGCACAAGTGAGACAAGGGCCGAGGGCCAGCTGTCTGAGCCCACACAAAGAGGCAGATTGAAAAGCTGGCACATTCTTTTGCCGAACCGTTGTCCACAATCTGGAGGCGTTCTCATGAGCAGTGTGTCAAGAAGAGCCAAGAAGTAGCCACGAGGAGCAGCACCAAAGGCATGGGACTGAAGGGCACCTTTGCTGGGACTGGCTCTTCTGGCTTTGGCTGCTGGTCCCCACCAGTGCCCCCACGCTGATGGCCATTTCCCCACTGCCATCTTTCTGAAGTCTCTTCCACGTGGATGCTCCCATTTGTAGCTGTAAGGCCTGACCTGGCTTACTGCTGCATCCCCACCAGCTGGTAACTGGATCCTGTCCCTTCTACCTGGCCTGTGCTCGTGAAGCTGTGGATTTCAGAACTGAGATCTCTGCCCTACTTGAAGTCTGTGATCAACACAAAGGCTCCTGAAGTTATTAACAGTGGGTGGTTAGTGAAACATGATTGCAGGAACATCTTTCCCTAGGAAACCAGGTTAAAAATAACTACATACAAAGTTTTGGAATATAGGAAATTAAGTATTTAAATGAATGCATTCTGGCTTCTTTTTTTGCTAATTCAAGTAAATGGTGAACTGACTGCATACATGAACTGTTAATTTTTTGTCAGTGGAAAGCAGATGTCCAGCCTCCCCTGTGAAAGAGGGAAGTAAGGAACAATGAAGAAAAGGAAGGATTGCGGGTGTTGTACAAAGAAATAAGAGTATGTCAAAGTCTCAAACAGGCAACATTGGAGAGTGTTAAGAAAATGATGAAAAAAATTGCCAGCAGCCACAGCTCTTCCTAACAAACAACTGCAGTCCAGCTATACATTGGTACTTCATGCTACAGTCTGAAGTTTCAGTGCTTGGTCCCTCACACACCAAGGGTCCATTGCAAAGTACCAGAAAGGACCTGGAAGAAGCCTTAAGCACTTACAAGATCTTGTAAGGCATGAAAGGCATCAAGGGGCTGGATTTCTACTACAGCTGCAGCACCTCCCCTCGCACTGTTTTGGCCAGCATTGCTCTCAAACACAGAACTTCTTTTCATGAAGATGACACCAACAGTGGTACGAACCTCATGGCATTCTATTTGCTGCATTTTAGATTCATGCCCCTTGTCAGCAGAGTCTTCAACAGTGAACACCAAATCTGTAAACAGCATCTAGTTCTTTCAGTGAAAAAATAACTTACAATATCACTCTGGAATTACATCTATGCATATAGTCAAGACGTACTTTGAGCCAAATTTTGCTTTGCATGTTACTTGTATACATCAGAATCTGTCTTGCACAGACATGTGAAATGGTGAAACGGTAGGCATGAAATATTCAGCATGAGATTACATACATGCAATACAGAGGATAGCCCTCAGGTAGCAGACTATTCTAGAATTCACAAAAAATAATTAAAATCAGTAAATCAGTCATGTACCTGATAAAGCCAGATCTGACAGCTGTTCTTTTATATGTTGTGATCTCTGATCAGAGTTCATTTTATAGAGAGAGAGAAAGTGATTTCTAGTAATTAGTATTATTTTGATATTATTTTTAACTTTAACCTGGTTTCATCAAACCCTTCAAATCCATCCCCCTCCCTTTAAATAAAAATTAGGGTAACATAGTGCCTTCTTGGTTGTGCAAAAGGAAATTTATCTTTACAGCCATATCATAAGGTTTTAAAGAAAATAGCAGCTAAAGCAGTTCAAAGCAACCATGGCCTGAATTTTCCAGCACAAATGCCTAGAGAGAGGCAGTTAAGATGCATATTTAGGTATTAAGAAAATGTTACAGCCAACTGCCGTAAAAAATGGAGTTAGTAAATAAACTACACCATCTGTACACTACAACCATTGCTGTGTTATCTCATCAGG